>NW_027077370.1:600000-845837 GCF_963924675.1 Phocoena phocoena | reverse complement strand
CCCATGGAATAGGTACCATACAGTATGACTTCAAAGGGTGTGCATTTGCTCACCTAAACTCACCAATGCTATCAGCCTGAAGTGTCCAGCCTTATGTCTCAACCAGCTCTGGGTGTAGATGTGGTCAATCCCGGTTGCATCACATGCCCTGAGTGAATTATTTAAGAATTGCTCTCTATTTCACTGTCTTTGTGTTTTGTTTTCGAAATTTATTTTGATAATGGGATTTATCGGATTTTCACTGCTGCCTTTCGGCCGCTGTACACACCCTTGATTCTCTTACGGAGACATATATATCCATGGGTTTTAAGATTCTTCCTAGTCAGGTATATTCCTAGGCGTTGAATATGTGGTGTTGGGTCCATTTCGTTGAGCAAGGAGTAGGTCTTGTCTATTACATATTGGGCTTATGGAAAGTTATCTGTGCTAATTTCAGTCTCTGGTTTTATGCAGCACCCCAAGGCACCTTTCCCCATAAGCAAGCACTAGTTGGTTTTCTAAATTTGAGACCCTTTTCTATTTTGTAATTCAGTTCATGTGTAGTCAAGTTTACATTCCGTGTATTCGTGATATCTTATGATGTTTCTTTTTCTGTGTGACGTAGTTCACGTAGAATCACCGTACCTGCATCCACTCACTATGCCGCTATGGGCCTGATGACACAGATTTCATTGCTGAGTGATATTGCATTGTACGTACGTGCCACAAGTTCTTTATCCATTTTTTGCTTTCTGGGATATTTACCTGATACTGTAGACGAGCTTCTTGTGAACACAGCCGTCTCAAATATTGGGGTGGCTGTCTGTTTTTGATTTTAATTTCCGTAAGCTATAGGACCATAAGTGGAAGTGCCATAGGCTGTGTTGCTTTGTTTCTTTCGTGTTTCAGGAAACACCATACACTTCTCCAGGGTGGCTGCTGGCAATTTACATCCTGCCAATCAGCATAACAAGGCTCCCTGTTCTCCATATCCTGTCCTACCTTTCTGGATTTTACACTTTTTTCAGATGGCCCTTTTGCCAGGGGGGCAGTGAGACTTCATTGTAGTGCAGATTTCATTTACAGGCTTGCTTGGTTGGCCAAAAAGGGCGTATGCGTTTTTTCCTGAATATATTCAGGAAAAAACGCATACGCCCTTTTTGGCCAAGTGCATCATTGTCGACGTTCTGCCTCTTTTCCTATGCTTTCAGGGCAATTCCAGTCTACCCCCTGCAATCGTTTTCCTGAAATTCTGCCCCGCTTTCAAGTCCCCTTCGCAGGCTTACTTCAATATATTTTTGGAGGAAAGCTGTCATTTATAACTCTGCAGGTTTGTGAATTACAGTGCCCCTGAGCTCCTTTCTTCAACTCGCTTTCTTGTGAGCTGGGCACAAAACCGCAGGATTGCTTCAGGCCCTAATCTGTTTCCAGCAGGGCACACTGAGCCTTTGTTTAATTCCTCTTCCTGGTGGGCAATGAGCGTTACATTTGCCCGTGCAGACACCTACAGCTAGTCTCTCATTGGTTCTCCCTATTCCTGTTCATTTTGCACAGAAATTGCAAGCTGTGCCAAAGAGGAGGTTAAAGGCACTGACTCTCCAAGCGGGGAGAGTGTTAGTAAAGCATCTGGAATGGTGAACCCGAGGACCAGGATACGAAAACTGAGATGCATTTTAAATCATTTCCCAATCACATGGTGGACGATACTCTTGGTTTCCCATGCATGTTTTAGCTGGAGGAAGAATCCCTTGAACCTGGAGAGTTGGGACCCATGGAATGGGTACCATGCAGTATGACTTCAAAGGGTCTGCATTTGCTCACCGAAACTCACCAATGCTATCAGCCTGAAGTGTCCAGCCTTATGTCTCAACCAGCTCTGGGTGTAGATGTGTTAAATCCCGGTTGCATCACATGCCCTGAGTGAATTATTTAAGAATTGCTCTCTATTTCACTGTCTTTATGATTTTTTTTTGAAATTTATTTTGATAATGGGATTTATCGGATTTTCACTGCTGCGTTTATGCCGCTGTACACACGCTTGATTCTCTTACGGAGACATATATATCCATGGGTTTTAAGATTCTTCCTAGTCAGGTATATTCCTAGGCGTTGAATATGTGGTGTTGGGTCCATTTCGTTGAGCAAGGAGTAGGTCTTGTCTATTACATATTTGGCTTATGGAAAGTTATCTGTGCTAATTTCAGTCTCTGGTTTTATGAAGCACCCCAACGCACCTTTCCCCATAAGCAAGCACTAGTTGGTTTTCTAAATTTGAGACCCTGTTCTGTTTTGTAATTCAGTTCATGTGTAGTCAAGTTTACATTCCGTGTATTAGTGATATCTTATGATGTTTCTTTTTCTGTGTGACGTAGTTCACGTAGAATCACCGTACCTGCATCCACTCACTATGCCGCTACGGGCCTGATGACACAGATTTCATTGCTGAGTGATATTGCATTGTACGTACGTGCCACAACTTCTTTATCCATATTTTGCTTTCTGGGATATTTACCTGTTACTGTAGACGAGCTTCTTGTGAACACAGCCGTCCCAAATATTGGGGTGGCTGTCTGTTTTTGATTTTAATTTCCGTAAGCTATAGGACCATAAGTGGAAGTGCCATAGACTGTGTTGCTTTGTTTCTTATGTGTTTCAGGAAACACCATACACTTCTCCAGGCTGGCTGCTGGCAATTTACATCCTGCCAATCAGCATAACAAGGCTCCCTGTTCTCCATATCCTGTCCTACCTTTCTGGATTTTACACTTTTTTCAGATGGCCCTCTTGCCCGGGGGGCAGTGAGACTTCATTGTAGTGCAGATTTCCTTTACAGGCTTGCTTGGTTGGCCAAAAAGGGCGTATGCGTTTTTTCCTGAATATATTCAGGAAAAAACGCATACGCCCTTTTTGGCCAAGTGCATCATTGTCGACGTTCTGCCTCTTTTCCTATGCTTTCAGGGCAATTCCAGTCTACCCCCTGCAATCGTTTTCCTGAAATTCTGCCCCGCTTTCAAGTCCCCTTCGCAGGCTTACTTCAATATATTTTTGGAGGATAGCTGTCATTTATAACTCTGCAGGTTTGTGAATTACAGTGCCCCTGAGCTCCTTTCTTCAACTCGCTTTCTTGTGAACTGGGCACAAAACCGCAGGATTGCTTCAGGCCCTAATCTGTTTCGGGCAGGGCATGCTGAGCCTTTGGTAAATTCCTCTTCCTGGTGGGAAATGAGCGTTACATTTGCCCGTGCAGACACCTACAGCTAGTCTCTCATTGGTTCTCCCTATTCCTGTTCATCTTGCACAGAAATTGCAAGCTGTGCCAAACAGGAGGTTAAAGGCACTGACTCTCCAAGCAGGGAGACTGTTAGTAAATCATCTGGAATGGTGAACCCGAGGACCAGGATACGAAAACTGAGATGCATTTTAAATCATTTCCCCATAACACGGTGGACCATACTGTGGGTTTCACATGCATGTTTTAGCTGGAGGAAGAATCCCTTGAACCTGAAGAGTTGGGACCCATGGAATAGGTACCATACAGTAAGACTTCAAAGGGTGTGCATTTGCTCACCTAAACTCACCAATGCTATCAGCCTGAAGTGTCCAGCCTTATGTCTCAACCAGCTCTGGGTGTAGATGTGGTCAATCCCGGTTGCATCACATGCCCTGAGTGAATTCTTTAAGAATTGCTCTCTATTTCACTGTCTTTGTGTTTTGTTTTCGAAATTTATTTTGATAATGGGATTTATCGGATTTTCACTGCTGCCTTTCGGCCGCTGTACACACCCTTGATTCTCTTACGGAGACATATATATCCATGGGTTTTAAGATTCTTCCTAGTCAGGTATATTCCTAGGCGTTGAATATGTGGTGTTGGGTCCATTTCGTTGAGCAAGGAGTAGGTCTTGTCTATTACATATTGGGCTTATGGAAAGTTATCTGTGCTAATTTCAGTCTCTGGTTTTATGCAGCACCCCAAGGCACCTTTCCCCATAAGCAAGCACTAGTTGGTTTTCTAAATTTGAGACCCTTTTCTATTTTGTAATTCAGTTCATGTGTAGTCAAGTTTACATTCCGTGTATTCGTGATATCTTATGATGTTTCTTTTTCTGTGTGACGTAGTTCACGTAGAATCACCGTACCTGCATCCACTCACTATGCCGCTATGGGCCTGATGACACAGATTTCATTGCTGAGTGATATTGCATTGTACGTACGTGCCACAAGTTCTTTATCCATTTTTTGCTTTCTGGGATATTTACCTGATACTGTAGACGAGCTTCTTGTGAACACAGCCGTCTCAAATATTGGGGTGGCTGTCTGTTTTTGATTTTAATTTCCGTAAGCTATAGGACCATAAGTGGAAGTGCCATAGGCTGTGTTGCTTTGTTTCTTTCGTGTTTCAGGAAACACCATACACTTCTCCAGGGTGGCTGCTGGCAATTTACATCCTGCCAATCAGCATAACAAGGCTCCCTGTTCTCCATATCCTGTCCTACCTTTCTGGATTTTACACTTTTTTCAGATGGCCCTTTTGCCAGGGGGGCAGTGAGACTTCATTGTAGTGCAGATTTCATTTACAGGCTTGCTTGGTTGGCCAAAAAGGGCGTATGCGTTTTTTCCTGAATATATTCAGGAAAAAACGCATACGCCCTTTTTGGCCAAGTGCATCATTGTCGACGTTCTGCCTCTTTTCCTATGCTTTCAGGGCAATTCCAGTCTACCCCCTGCAATCGTTTTCCTGAAATTCTGCCCCGCTTTCAAGTCCCCTTCGCAGGCTTACTTCAATATATTTTTGGAGGAAAGCTGTCATTTATAACTCTGCAGGTTTGTGAATTACAGTGCCCCTGAGCTCCTTTCTTCAACTCGCTTTCTTGTGAGCTGGGCACAAAACCGCAGGATTGCTTCAGGCCCTAATCTCTTTCCAGCAGGGCACACTGAGCCTTTGTTTAATTCCTCTTCCTGGTGGGCAATGAGCGTTACATTTGCCCGTGCAGACACCTACAGCTAGTCTCTCATTGGTTCTCCCTATTCCTGTTCATTTTGCACAGAAATTGCAAGCTGTGCCAAAGAGGAGGTTAAAGGCACTGACTCTCCAAGCGGGGAGAGTGTTAGTAAAGCATCTGGAATGGTGAACCCGAGGACCAGGATACGAAAACTGAGATGCATTTTAAATCATTTCCCAATCACATGGTGGACGATACTCTTGGTTTCCCATGCATGTTTTAGCTGGAGGAAGAATCCCTTGAACCTGGAGAGTTGGGACCCATGGAATGGGTACCATGCAGTATGACTTCAAAGGGTCTGCATTTGCTCACCGAAACTCACCAATGCTATCAGCCTGAAGTGTCCAGCCTTATGTCTCAACCAGCTCTGGGTGTAGATGTGTTAAATCCCGGTTGCATCACATGCCCTGAGTGAATTATTTAAGAATTGCTCTCTATTTCACTGTCTTTATGATTTTTTTTTGAAATTTATTTTGATAATGGGATTTATCGGATTTTCACTGCTGCGTTTATGCCGCTGTACACACGCTTGATTCTCTTACGGAGACATATATATCCATGGGTTTTAAGATTCTTCCTAGTCAGGTATATTCCTAGGCGTTGAATATGTGGTGTTGGGTCCATTTCGTTGAGCAAGGAGTAGGTCTTGTCTATTACATATTTGGCTTATGGAAAGTTATCTGTGCTAATTTCAGTCTCTGGTTTTATGAAGCACCCCAACGCACCTTTCCCCATAAGCAAGCACTAGTTGGTTTTCTAAATTTGAGACCCTGTTCTGTTTTGTAATTCAGTTCATGTGTAGTCAAGTTTACATTCCGTGTATTAGTGATATCTTATGATGTTTCTTTTTCTGTGTGACGTAGTTCACGTAGAATCACCGTACCTGCATCCACTCACTATGCCGCTACGGGCCTGATGACACAGATTTCATTGCTGAGTGATATTGCATTGTACGTACGTGCCACAACTTCTTTATCCATATTTTGCTTTCTGGGATATTTACCTGTTACTGTAGACGAGCTTCTTGTGAACACAGCCGTCCCAAATATTGGGGTGGCTGTCTGTTTTTGATTTTAATTTCCGTAAGCTATAGGACCATAAGTGGAAGTGCCATAGACTGTGTTGCTTTGTTTCTTATGTGTTTCAGGAAACACCATACACTTCTCCAGGCTGGCTGCTGGCAATTTACATCCTGCCAATCAGCATAACAAGGCTCCCTGTTCTCCATATCCTGTCCTACCTTTCTGGATTTTACACTTTTTTCAGATGGCCCTCTTGCCCGGGGGGCAGTGAGACTTCATTGTAGTGCAGATTTCCTTTACAGGCTTGCTTGGTTGGCCAAAAAGGGCGTATGCGTTTTTTCCTGAATATATTCAGGAAAAAACGCATACGCCCTTTTTGGCCAAGTGCATCATTGTCGACGTTCTGCCTCTTTTCCTATGCTTTCAGAGCAATTCCAGTCTACCCCCTGCAATCGTTTTCCTGAAATTCTGCCCCGCTTTCAAGTCCCCTTCGCAGGCTTACTTCAATATATTTTTGGAGGATAGCTGTCATTTATAACTCTGCAGGTTTGTGAATTACAGTGCCCCTGAGCTCCTTTCTTCAACTCGCTTTCTTGTGAACTGGGCACAAAACCGCAGGATTGCTTCAGGCCCTAATCTGTTTCGGGCAGGGCATGCTGAGCCTTTGGTAAATTCCTCTTCCTGGTGGGAAATGAGCGTTACATTTGCCCGTGCAGACACCTACAGCTAGTCTCTCATTGGTTCTCCCTATTCCTGTTCATCTTGCACAGAAATTGCAAGCTGTGCCAAACAGGAGGTTAAAGGCACTGACTCTCCAAGCAGGGAGACTGTTAGTAAATCATCTGGAATGGTGAACCCGAGGACCAGGATACGAAAACTGAGATGCATTTTAAATCATTTCCCCATAACACGGTGGACCATACTGTGGGTTTCACATGCATGTTTTAGCTGGAGGAAGAATCCCTTGAACCTGAAGAGTTGGGACCCATGGAATAGGTACCATACAGTATGACTTCAAAGGGTCTGCATTTGCTCACCTAAACTCACCAATGCTATCAGCCTGAAGTGTCCAGCCTTATGTCTCAACCAGCTCTGGGTGTAGATGTGGTCAATCCCGGTTGCATCACATGCCCTGAGTGAATTATTTAAGAATTGCTCTCTATTTCACTGTCTTTGTGTTTTGTTTTCGAAATTTATTTTGATAATGGGATTTATCGGATTTTCACTGCTGCCTTTCGGCCGCTGTACACACCCTTGATTCTCTTACGGAGACATATATATCCATGGGTTTTAAGATTCTTCCTAGTCAGGTATATTCCTAGGCGTTGAATATGTGGTGTTGGGTCCATTTCGTTGAGCAAGGAGTAGGTCTTGTCTATTACATATTGGGCTTATGGAAAGTTATCTGTGCTAATTTCAGTCTCTGGTTTTATGCAGCACCCCAAGGCACCTTTCCCCATAAGCAAGCACTAGTTGGTTTTCTAAATTTGAGACCCTTTTCTATTTTGTAATTCAGTTCATGTGTAGTCAAGTTTACATTCCGTGTATTCGTGATATCTTATGATGTTTCTTTTTCTGTGTGACGTAGTTCACGTAGAATCACCGTACCTGCATCCACTCACTATGCCGCTATGGGCCTGATGACACAGATTTCATTGCTGAGTGATATTGCATTGTACGTACGTGCCACAAGTTCTTTATCCATTTTTTGCTTTCTGGGATATTTACCTGATACTGTAGACGAGCTTCTTGTGAACACAGCCGTCTCAAATATTGGGGTGGCTGTCTGTTTTTGATTTTAATTTCCGTAAGCTATAGGACCATAAGTGGAAGTGCCATAGGCTGTGTTGCTTTGTTTCTTTCGTGTTTCAGGAAACACCATACACTTCTCCAGGGTGGCTGCTGGCAATTTACATCCTGCCAATCAGCATAACAAGGCTCCCTGTTCTCCATATCCTGTCCTACCTTTCTGGATTTTACACTTTTTTCAGATGGCCCTTTTGCCAGGGGGGCAGTGAGACTTCATTGTAGTGCAGATTTCATTTACAGGCTTGCTTGGTTGGCCAAAAAGGGCGTATGCGTTTTTTCCTGAATATATTCAGGAAAAAACGCATACGCCCTTTTTGGCCAAGTGCATCATTGTCGACGTTCTGCCTCTTTTCCTATGCTTTCAGGGCAATTCCAGTCTACCCCCTGCAATCGTTTTCCTGAAATTCTGCCCCGCTTTCAAGTCCCCTTCGCAGGCTTACTTCAATATATTTTTGGAGGAAAGCTGTCATTTATAACTCTGCAGGTTTGTGAATTACAGTGCCCCTGAGCTCCTTTCTTCAACTCGCTTTCTTGTGAGCTGGGCACAAAACCGCAGGATTGCTTCAGGCCCTAATCTCTTTCCGGCAGGGCACGCTGAGCCTTTGTTTAATTCCTCTTCCTGGTGGGCAATGAGCGTTACATTTGCCCGTGCAGACACCTACAGCTAGTCTCTCATTGGTTCTCCCTATTCCTGTTCATTTTGCACAGAAATTGCAAGCTGTGCCAAAGAGGAGGTTAAAGGCACTGACTCTCCAAGCGGGGAGAGTGTTAGTAAAGCATCTGGAATGGTGAACCCGAGGACCAGGATACGAAAACTGAGATGCATTTTAAATCATTTCCCAATCACATGGTGGACGATACTCTTGGTTTCCCATGCATGTTTTAGCTGGAGGAAGAATCCCTTGAACCTGGAGAGTTGGGACCCATGGAATGGGTACCATGCAGTATGACTTCAAAGGGTCTGCATTTGCTCACCGAAACTCACCAATGCTATCAGCCTGAAGTGTCCAGCCTTATGTCTCAACCAGCTCTGGGTGTAGATGTGTTAAATCCCGGTTGCATCACATGCCCTGAGTGAATTATTTAAGAATTGCTCTCTATTTCACTGTCTTTATGATTTTTTTTTGAAATTTATTTTGATAATGGGATTTATCGGATTTTCACTGCTGCGTTTATGCTGCTGTACACACGCTTGATTCTCTTACGGAGACATATATATCCATGGGTTTTAAGATTCTTCCTAGTCAGGTATATTCCTAGGCGTTGAATATGTGGTGTTGGGTCCATTTCGTTGAGCAAGGAGTAGGTCTTGTCTATTACATATTTGGCTTATGGAAAGTTATCTGTGCTAATTTCAGTCTCTGGTTTTATGAAGCACCCCAACGCACCTTTCCCCATAAGCAAGCACTAGTTGGTTTTCTAAATTTGAGACCCTGTTCTGTTTTGTAATTCAGTTCATGTGTAGTCAAGTTTACATTCCGTGTATTAGTGATATCTTATGATGTTTCTTTTTCTGTGTGACGTAGTTCACGTAGAATCACCGTACCTGCATCCACTCACTATGCCGCTACGGGCCTGATGACACAGATTTCATTGCTGAGTGATATTGCTTTGTACGTACGTGCCACAACTTCTTTATCCATATTTTGCTTTCTGGGATATTTACCTGTTACTGTAGACGAGCTTCTTGTGAACACAGCCGTCCCAAATATTGGGGTGGCTGTCTGTTTTTGATTTTAATTTCCGTAAGCTATAGGACCATAAGTGGAAGTGCCATAGACTGTGTTGCTTTGTTTCTTATGTGTTTCAGGAAACACCATACACTTCTCCAGGCTGGCTGCTGGCAATTTACATCCTGCCAATCAGCATAACAAGGCTCCCTGTTCTCCATATCCTGTCCTACCTTTCTGGATTTTACACTTTTTTCAGATGGCCCTCTTGCCCGGGGGGCAGTGAGACTTCATTGTAGTGCAGATTTCCTTTACAGGCTTGCTTGGTTGGCCAAAAAGGGCGTATGCGTTTTTTCCTGAATATATTCAGGAAAAAACGCATACGCCCTTTTTGGCCAAGTGCATCATTGTCGACGTTCTGCCTCTTTTCCTATGCTTTCAGGGCAATTCCAGTCTACCCCCTGCAATCGTTTTCCTGAAATTCTGCCCCGCTTTCAAGTCCCCTTCGCAGGCTTACTTCAATATATTTTTGGAGGATAGCTGTCATTTATAACTCTGCAGGTTTGTGAATTACAGTGCCCCTGAGCTCCTTTCTTCAACTCGCTTTCTTGTGAACTGGGCACAAAACCGCAGGATTGCTTCAGGCCCTAATCTGTTTTGGGCAGGGCATGCTGAGCCTTTGGTAAATTCCTCTTCCTGGTGGGAAATGAGCGTTACATTTGCCCGTGCAGACACCTACAGCTAGTCTCTCATTGATTCTCCCTATTCCTGTTCATCTTGCACAGAAATTGCAAGCTGTGCCAAACAGGAGGTTAAAGGCACTGACTCTCCAAGCAGGGAGACTGTTAGTAAATCATCTGGAATGGTGATCCCGAGGACCAGGATACGAAAACTGAGATGCATTTTAAATCATTTCCCCATAACACGGTGGACCATACTGTGGGTTTCACATGCATGTTTTAGCTGGAGGAAGAATCCCTTGAACCTGAAGAGTTGGGACCCATGGAATAGGTACCATACAGTATGACTTCAAAGGGTGTGCATTTGCTCACCTAAACTCACCAATGCTATCAGCCTGAAGTGTCCAGCCTTATGTCTCAACCAGCTCTGGGTGTAGATGTGGTCAATCCCGGTTGCATCACATGCCCTGAGTGAATTATTTAAGAATTGCTCTCTATTTCACTGTCTTTGTGTTTTGTTTTCGAAATTTATTTTGATAATGGGATTTATCGGATTTTCACTGCTGCCTTTCGGCCGCTGTACACACCCTTGATTCTCTTACGGAGACATATATATCCATGGGTTTTAAGATTCTTCCTAGTCAGGTATATTCCTAGGCGTTGAATATGTGGTGTTGGGTCCATTTCGTTGAGCAAGGAGTAGGTCTTGTTTATTACATATTGGGCTTATGGAAAGTTATCTGTGCTAATTTCAGTCTCTGGTTTTATGCAGCACCCCAAGGCACCTTTCCCCATAAGCAAGCACTAGTTGGTTTTCTAAATTTGAGGCCCTGTTCTGTTTTGTAATTCAGTTCATGTGTAGTCAAGTTTACATTCCGTGTATTCGTGATATCTTATGATGTTTCTTTTTCTGTGTGACGTAGTTCACGTAGAATCACCGTACCTGCATCCACTCACTATGCCGCTATGGGCCTGATGACACAGATTTCATTGCTGAGTGATATTGCATTGTACGTACGTGCCACAAGTTCTTTATCCATTTTTTGCTTTCTGGGATATTTACCTGATACTGTAGACGAGCTTCTTGTGAACACAGCCGTCTCAAATATTGGGGTGGCTGTCTGTTTTTGATTTTAATTTCCGTAAGCTATAGGACCATAAGTGGAAGTGCCATAGGCTGTGTTGCTTTGTTTCTTTCGTGTTTCAGGAAACACCATACACTTCTCCAGGGTGGCTGCTGGCAATTTACATCCTGCCAATCAGCATAACAAGGCTCCCTGTTCTCCATATCCTGTCCTACCTTTCTGGATTTTACACTTTTTTCTGATGGCCCTTTTGCCAGGGGGGCAGTGAGACTTCATTGTAGTGCAGATTTCATTTACAGGCTTGCTTGGTTGGCCAAAAAGGGCGTATGCGTTTTTTCCTGAATATATTCAGGAAAAAACGCATACGCCCTTTTTGGCCAAGTGCATCATTGTCGACGTTCTGCCTCTTTTCCTATGCTTTCAGGGCAATTCCAGTCTACCCCCTGCAATCGTTTTCCTGAAATTCTGCCCCGCTTTCAAGTCCCCTTCGCAGGCTTACTTCAATATATTTTTGGAGGAAAGCTGTCATTTATAACTCTGCAGGTTTGTGAATTACAGTGCCCCTGAGCTCCTTTCTTCAACTCGCTTTCTTGTGAGCTGGGCACAAAACCGCAGGATTGCTTCAGGCCCTAATCTTTTTCCAGCAGGGCACACTGAGCCTTTGTTTAATTCCTCTTCCTGGTGGGCAATGAGCGTTACATTTGCCTGTGCAGACACCTACAGCTAGTCTCTCATTGGTTCTCCCTATTCCTGTTCATTTTGCACAGAAATTGCAAGCTGTGCCAAAGAGGAGGTTAAAGGCACTGACTCTCCAAGCGGGGAGAGTGTTAGTAAAGCATCTGGAATGGTGAACCCGAGGACCAGGATACGAAAACTGAGATGCATTTTAAATCATTTCCCAATCACATGGTGGACGATACTCTTGGTTTCCCATGCATGTTTTAGCTGGAGGAAGAATCCCTTGAACCTGGAGAGTTGGGACCCATGGAATGGGTACCATGCAGTATGACTTCAAAGGGTCTGCATTTGCTCACCGAAACTCACCAATGCTATCAGCCTGAAGTGTCCAGCCTTATGTCTCAACCAGCTCTGGGTGTAGATGTGTTAAATCCCGGTTGCATCACATGCCCTGAGTGAATTATTTAAGAATTGCTCTCTATTTCACTGTCTTTATGATTTTTTTTTGAAATTTATTTTGATAATGGGATTTATCGGATTTTCACTGCTGCGTTTATGCCGCTGTACACACGCTTGATTCTCTTACGGAGACATATATATCCATGGGTTTTAAGATTCTTCCTAGTCAGGTATATTCCTAGGCGTTGAATATGTGGTGTTGGGTCCATTTCGTTGAGCAAGGAGTAGGTCTTGTCTATTACATATTTGGCTTATGGAAAGTTATCTGTGCTAATTTCAGTCTCTGGTTTTATGAAGCACCCCAACGCACCTTTCCCCATAAGCAAGCACTAGTTGGTTTTCTAAATTTGAGACCCTGTTCTGTTTTGTAATTCAGTTCATGTGTAGTCAAGTTTACATTCCGTGTATTAGTGATATCTTATGATGTTTCTTTTTCTGTGTGACGTAGTTCACGTAGAATCACCGTACCTGCATCCACTCACTATGCCGCTACGGGCCTGATGACACAGATTTCATTGCTGAGTGATATTGCATTGTACGTACGTGCCACAACTTCTTTATCCATATTTTGCTTTCTGGGATATTTACCTGTTACTGTAGACGAGCTTCTTGTGAACACAGCCGTCCCAAATATTGGGGTGGCTGTCTGTTTTTGATTTTAATTTCCGTAAGCTATAGGACCATAAGTGGAAGTGCCATAGACTGTGTTGCTTTGTTTCTTATGTGTTTCAGGAAACACCATACACTTCTCCAGGCTGGCTGCTGGCAATTTACATCCTGCCAATCAGCATAACAAGGCTCCCTGTTCTCCATATCCTGTCCTACCTTTCTGGATTTTACACTTTTTTCAGATGGCCCTCTTGCCCGGGGGGCAGTGAGACTTCATTGTAGTGCAGATTTCCTTTACAGGCTTGCTTGGTTGGCCAAAAAGGGCGTATGCGTTTTTTCCTGAATATATTCAGGAAAAAACGCATACGCCCTTTTTGGCCAAGTGCATCATTGTCGACGTTCTGCCTCTTTTCCTATGCTTTCAGGGCAATTCCAGTCTACCCCCTGCAATCGTTTTCCTGAAATTCTGCCCCGCTTTCAAGTCCCCTTCGCAGGCTTACTTCAATATATTTTTGGAGGATAGCTGTCATTTATAACTCTGCAGGTTTGTGAATTACAGTGCCCCTGAGCTCCTTTCTTCAACTCGCTTTCTTGTGAACTGGGCACAAAACCGCAGGATTGCTTCAGGCCCTAATCTGTTTCGGGCAGGGCATGCTGAGCCTTTGGTAAATTCCTCTTCCTGGTGGGAAATGAGCATTACATTTGCCCGTGCAGACACCTACAGCTAGTCTCTCATTGGTTCTCCCTATTCCTGTTCATCTTGCACAGAAATTGCAAGCTGTGCCATACAGGAGGTTAAAGGCACTGACTCTCCAAG
This sequence comes from Phocoena phocoena, assembly GCF_963924675.1. Lineage (NCBI taxonomy): Eukaryota > Metazoa > Chordata > Mammalia > Artiodactyla > Phocoenidae > Phocoena > Phocoena phocoena. The sequence goes on along the minus strand of NW_027077370.1, from coordinate 832,026 downwards.
CAGGGAGACTGTTAGTAAATCATCTGGAATGGTGATCCCGAGGACCAGGATACGAAAACTGAGATGCATTTTAAATCATTTCCCCATAACACGGTGGACCATACTGTGGGTTTCACATGCATGTTTTAGCTGGAGGAAGAATCCCTTGAACCTGAAAAGTTGGGACCCATGGAATAGGTACCATACAGTATGACTTCAAAGGGTGTGCATTTGCTCACCTAAACTCACCAATGCTATCAGCCTGAAGTGTCCAGCCTTATGTCTCAACCAGCTCTGGGTGTAGATGTGGTCAATCCCGGTTGCATCACATGCCCTGAGTGAATTATTTAAGAATTGCTCTCTATTTCACTGTCTTTGTGTTTTGTTTTCGAAATTTATTTTGATAATGGGATTTATCGGATTTTCACTGCTGCCTTTCGGCCGCTGTACACACCCTTGATTCTCTTACGGAGACATATATATCCATGGGTTTTAAGATTCTTCCTAGTCAGGTATATTCCTAGGCGTTGAATATGTGGTGTTGGGTCCATTTCGTTGAGCAAGGAGTAGGTCTTGTCTATTACATATTGGGCTTATGGAAAGTTATCTGTGCTAATTTCAGTCTCTGGTTTTATGCAGCACCCCAAGGCACCTTTCCCCATAAGCAAGCACTAGTTGGTTTTCTAAATTTGAGGCCCTGTTCTGTTTTGTAATTCAGTTCATGTGTAGTCAAGTTTACATTCCGTGTATTCGTGATATCTTATGATGTTTCTTTTTCTGTGTGACGTAGTTCACGTAGAATCACCGTACCTGCATCCACTCACTATGCCGCTATGGGCCTGATGACACAGATTTCATTGCTGAGTGATATTGCATTGTACGTACGTGCCACAAGTTCTTTATCCATTTTTTGCTTTCTGGGATATTTACCTGATACTGTAGACGAGCTTCTTGTGAACACAGCCGTCTCAAATATTGGGGTGGCTGTCTGTTTTTGATGTTAATTTCCGTAAGCTATAGGACCATAAGTGGAAGTGCCATAGGCTGTGTTGCTTTGTTTCTTTCGTGTTTCAGGAAACACCATACACTTCTCCAGGGTGGCTGCTGGCAATTTACATCCTGCCAATCAGCATAACAAGGCTCCCTGTTCTCCATATCCTGTCCTACCTTTCTGGATTTTACACTTTTTTCAGATGGCCCTTTTGCCAGGGGGGCAGTGAGACTTCATTGTAGTGCAGATTTCATTTACAGGCTTGCTTGGTTGGCCAAAAAGGGCGTATGCGTTTTTTCCTGAATATATTCAGGAAAAAACGCATACGCCCTTTTTGGCCAAGTGCATCATTGTCGACGTTCTGCCTCTTTTCCTATGCTTTCAGGGCAATTCCAGTCTACCCCCTGCAATCGTTTTCCTGAAATTCTGCCCCGCTTTCAAGTCCCCTTCGCAGGCTTACTTCAATATATTTTTGGAGGAAAGCTGTCATTTATAACTCTGCAGGTTTGTGAATTACAGTGCCCCTGAGCTCCTTTCTTCAACTCGCTTTCTTGTGAGCTGGGCACAAAACCGCAGGATTGCTTCAGGCCCTAATCTGTTTCCAGCAGGGCACACTGAGCCTTTGTTTAATTCCTCTTCCTGGTGGGCAATGAGCGTTACATTTGCCCGTGCAGACACCTACAGCTAGTCTCTCATTGGTTCTCCCTATTCCTGTTCATTTTGCACAGAAATTGTAAGCTGTGCCAAAGAGGAGGTTAAAGGCACTGACTCTCCAAGCGGGGAGAGTGTTAGTAAAGCATCTGGAATGGTGAACCCGAGGACCAGGATACGAAAACTGAGATGCATTTTAAATCATTTCCCAATCACATGGTGGACGATACTCTTGGTTTCCCATGCATGTTTTAGCTGGAGGAAGAATCCCTTGAACCTGGAGAGTTGGGACCCATGGAATGGGTACCATGCAGTATGACTTCAAAGGGTCTGCATTTGCTCACCGAAACTCACCAATGCTATCAGCCTGAAGTGTCCAGCCTTATGTCTCAACCAGCTCTGGGTGTAGATGTGGTCAATCCCGGTTGCATCACATGCCCTGAGTGAATTATTTAAGAATTGCTCTCTATTTCACTGTCTTTATGATTTTTTTTTGAAATTTATTTTGATAATGGGATTTATCGGATTTTCACTGCTGCGTTTATGCCGCTGTACACACGCTTGATTCTCTTACGGAGACATATATATCCATGGGTTTTAAGATTCTTCCTAGTCAGGTATATTCCTAGGCGTTGAATATGTGGTGTTGGGTCCATTTCGTTGAGCAAGGAGTAGGTCTTGTCTATTACATATTTGGCTTATGGAAAGTTATCTGTGCTAATTTCAGTCTCTGGTTTTATGAAGCACCCCAACGCACATTTCCCCATAAGCAAGCACTAGTTGGTTTTCTAAATTTGAGACCCTGTTCTGTTTTGTATTTCAGTTCATGTGTAGTCAAGTTTACATTCCGTGTATTAGTGATATCTTATGATGTTTCTTTTTCTGTGTGACGTAGTTCACGTAGAATCACCGTACCTGCATCCACTCACTATGCCGCTACGGGCCTGATGACACAGATTTCATTGCTGAGTGATATTGCATTGTACGTACGTGCCACAACTTCTTTATCCATATTTTGCTTTCTGGGATATTTACCTGTTACTGTAGACGAGCTTCTTGTGAACACAGCCGTCCCAAATATTGGGGTGGCTGTCTGTTTTTGATTTTAATTTCCGTAAGCTATAGGACCATAAATGGAAGTGGCATAGACTGTGTTGCTTTGTTTCTTATGTGTTTCAGGAAACACCATACACTTCTCCAGGCTGGCTGCTGGCAATTTACATCCTGCCAATCAGCATAACAAGGCTCCCTGTTCTCCATATCCTGTCCTACCTTTCTGGATTTTACACTTTTTTCAGATGGCCCTCTTGCCCGGGGGGCAGTGAGACTTCATTGTAGTGCAGATTTCCTTTACAGGCTTGCTTGGTTGGCCAAAAAGGGCGTATGCGTTTTTTCCTGAATATATTCAGGAAAAAACGCATACGCCCTTTTTGGCCAAGTGCATCATTGTCGACGTTCTGCCTCTTTTCCTATGCTTTCAGGGCAATTCCAGTCTACCCCCTGCAATCGTTTTCCTGAAATTCTGCCCCGCTTTCAAGTCCCCTTCGCAGGCTTACTTCAATATATTTTTGGAGGATAGCTGTCATTTATAACTCTGCAGGTTTGTGAATTACAGTGCCCCTGAGCTCCTTTCTTCAACTCGCTTTCTTGTGAACTGGGCACAAAACCGCAGGATTGCTTCAGGCCCTAATCTGTTTCGGGCAGGGCATGCTGAGCCTTTGGTAAATTCCTCTTCCTGGTGGGAAATGAGCGTTACATTTGCCCGTGCAGACACCTACAGCTAGTCTCTCATTGGTTCTCCCTATTCCTGTTCATCTTGCACAGAAATTGCAAGCTGTGCCAAACAGGAGGTTAAAGGCACTGACTCTCCAAGCAGGGAGACTGTTAGTAAATCATCTGGAATGGTGAACCCGAGGACCAGGATACGAAAACTGAGATGCATTTTAAATCATTTCCCCATAACACGGTGGACCATACTGTGGGTTTCACATGCATGTTTTAGCTGGAGGAAGAATCCCTTGAACCTGAAGAGTTGGGACCCATGGAATAGGTACCATACAGTATGACTTCAAAGGGTGTGCATTTGCTCACCTAAACTCACCAATGCTATCAGCCTGAAGTGTCCAGCCTTATGTCTCAACCAGCTCTGGGTGTAGATGTGGTCAATCCCGGTTGCATCACATGCCCTGAGTGAATTATTTAAGAATTGCTCTCTATTTCACTGTCTTTGTGTTTTGTTTTCGAAATTTATTTTGATAATGGGATTTATCGGATTTTCACTGCTGCCTTTCGGCCGCTGTACACACCCTTGATTCTCTTACGGAGACATATATATCCATGGGTTTTAAGATTCTTCCTAGTCAGGTATATTCCTAGGCGTTGAATATGTGGTGTTGGGTCCATTTCGTTGAGCAAGGAGTAGGTCTTGTCTATTACATATTTGGCTTATGGAAAGTTATCTGTGCTAATTTCAGTCTCTGGTTTTATGAAGCACCCCAACGCACCTTTCCCCATAAGCAAGCACTAGTTGGTTTTCTAAATTTGAGACCCTGTTCTGTTTTGTAATTCAGTTCATGTGTAGTCAAGTTTACATTCCGTGTATTAGTGATATCTTATGATGTTTCTTTTTCTGTGTGACGTAGTTCACGTAGAATCACCGTACCTGCATCCACTCACTATGCCGCTACGGGCCTGATGACACAGATTTCATTGCTGAGTGATATTGCATTGTACGTACGTGCCACAACTTCTTTATCCATATTTTGCTTTCTGGGATATTTACCTGTTACTGTAGACGAGCTTCTTGTGAACACAGCCGTCCCAAATATTGGGGTGGCTGTCTGTTTTTGATTTTAATTTCCGTAAGCTATAGGACCATAAGTGGAAGTGCCATAGACTGTGTTGCTTTGTTTCTTATGTGTTTCAGGAAACACCATACACTTCTCCAGGCTGGCTGCTGGCAATTTACATCCTGCCAATCAGCATAACAAGGCTCCCTGTTCTCCATATCCTGTCCTACCTTTCTGGATTTTACACTTTTTTCAGATGGCCCTCTTGCCCGGGGGGCAGTGAGACTTCATTGTAGTGCAGATTTCCTTTACAGGCTTGCTTGGTTGGCCAAAAAGGGCGTATGCGTTTTTTCCTGAATATATTCAGGAAAAAACGCATACGCCCTTTTTGGCCAAGTGCATCATTGTCGACGTTCTGCCTCTTTTCCTATGCTTTCAGGGCAATTCCAGTCTACCCCCTGCAATCGTTTTCCTGAAATTCTGCCCCGCTTTCAAGTCCCCTTTGCAGGCTTACTTCAATATATTTTTGGAGGATAGCTGTCATTTATAACTCTGCAGGTTTGTGAATTACAGTGTCCCTGAGCTCCTTTCTTCAACTCGCTTTCTTGTGAACTGGGCACAAAACCGCAGGATTGCTTCAGGCCCTAATCTGTTTCGGGCAGGGCATGCTGAGCCTTTGGTAAATTCCTCTTCCTGGTGGGAAATGAGCGTTACATTTGCCCGTGCAGACACCTACAGCTAGTCTCTCATTGGTTCTCCCTATTCCTGTTCATCTTGCACAGAAATTGCAAGCTGTGCCAAACAGGAGGTTAAAGGCACTGACTCTCCAAGCAGGGAGACTGTTAGTAAATCATCTGGAATGGTGATCCCGAGGACCAGGATACGAAAACTGAGATGCATTTTAAATCATTTCCCCATAACACGGTGGACCATACTGTGGGTTTCACATGCATGTTTTAGCTGGAGGAAGAATCCCTTGAACCTGAAGAGTTGGGACCCATGGAATAGGTACCATACAGTATGACTTCAAAGGGTGTGCATTTGCTCACCTAAACTCACCAATGCTATCAGCCTGAAGTGTCCAGCCTTATGTCTCAACCAGCTCTGGGTGTAGATGTGGTCAATCCCGGTTGCATCACATGCCCTGAGTGAATTATTTAAGAATTGCTCTCTATTTCACTGTCTTTGTGTTTTGTTTTCGAAATTTATTTTGATAATGGGATTTATCGGATTTTCACTGCTGCCTTTCGGCCGCTGTACACACCCTTGATTCTCTTACGGAGACATATATATCCATGGGTTTTAAGATTCTTCCTAGTCAGGTATATTCCTAGGCGTTGAATATGTGGTGTTGGGTCCATTTCGTTGAGCAAGGAGTAGGTCTTGTCTATTACATATTGGGCTTATGGAAAGTTATCTGTGCTAATTTCAGTCTCTGGTTTTATGCAGCACCCCAAGGCACCTTTCCCCATAAGCAAGCACTAGTTGGTTTTCTAAATTTGAGGCCCTGTTCTGTTTTGTAATTCAGTTCATGTGTAGTCAAGTTTACATTCCGTGTATTCGTGATATCTTATGATGTTTCTTTTTCTGTGTGACGTAGTTCACGTAGAATCACCGTACCTGCATCCACTCACTATGCCGCTATGGGCCTGATGACACAGATTTCATTGCTGAGTGATATTGCATTGTACGTACGTGCCACAAGTTCTTTATCCATTTTTTGCTTTCTGGGATATTTACCTGATACTGTAGACGAGCTTCTTGTGAACACAGCCGTCTCAAATATTGGGGTGGCTGTCTGTTTTTGATTTTAATTTCCGTAAGCTATAGGACCATAAGTGGAAGTGCCATAGGCTGTGTTGCTTTGTTTCTTTCGTGTTTCAGGAAACACCATACACTTCTCCAGGGTGGCTGCTGGCAATTTACATCCTGCCAATCAGCATAACAAGGCTCCCTGTTCTCCATATCCTGTCCTACCTTTCTGGATTTTACACTTTTTTCAGATGGCCCTTTTGCCAGGGGGGCAGTGAGACTTCATTGTAGTGCAGATTTCATTTACAGGCTTGCTTGGTTGGCCAAAAAGGGCGTATGCGTTTTTTCCTGAATATATTCAGGAAAAAACGCATACGCCCTTTTTGGCCAAGTGCATCATTGTCGACGTTCTGCCTCTTTTCCTATGCTTTCAGGGCAATTCCAGTCTACCCCCTGCAATCGTTTTCCTGAAATTCTGCCCCGCTTTCAAGTCCCCTTCGCAGGCTTACTTCAATATATTTTTGGAGGAAAGCTGTCATTTATAACTCTGCAGGTTTGTGAATTACAGTGCCCCTGAGCTCCTTTCTTCAACTCGCTTTCTTGTGAGCTGGGCACAAAACCGCAGGATTGCTTCAGGCCCTAATCTGTTTCCAGCAGGGCACACTGAGCCTTTGTTTAATTCCTCTTCCTGGTGGGCAATGAGCGTTACATTTGCCCGTGCAGACACCTACAGCTAGTCTCTCATTGGTTCTCCCTATTCCTGTTCATTTTGCACAGAAATTGCAAGCTGTGCCAAAGAGGAGGTTAAAGGCACTGACTCTCCAAGCGGGGAGAGTGTTAGTAAAGCATCTGGAATGGTGAACCCGAGGACCAGGATACGAAAACTGAGATGCATTTTAAATCATTTCCCAATCACATGGTGGACGATACTCTTGGTTTCCCATGCATGTTTTAGCTGGAGGAAGAATCCCTTGAACCTGGAGAGTTGGGACCCATGGAATGGGTACCATGCAGTATGACTTCAAAGGGTCTGCATTTGCTCACCGAAACTCACCAATGCTATCAGCCTGAAGTGTCCAGCCTTATGTCTCAACCAGCTCTGGGTGTAGATGTGGTCAATCCCGGTTGCATCACATGCCCTGAGTGAATTATTTAAGAATTGCGCTCTATTTCACTGTCTTTATGATTTTTTTTTGAAATTTATTTTGATAATGGGATTTATCGGATTTTCACTGCTGCGTTTATGCCGCTGTACACACGCTTGATTCTCTTACGGAGACATATATATCCATGGGTTTTAAGATTCTTCCTAGTCAGGTATATTCCTAGGCGTTGAATATGTGGTGTTGGGTCCATTTCGTTGAGCAAGGAGTAGGTCTTGTCTATTACATATTTGGCTTATGGAAAGTTATCTGTGCTAATTTCAGTCTCTGGTTTTATGAAGCACCCCAACGCACATTTCCCCATAAGCAAGCACTAGTTGGTTTTCTAAATTTGAGACCCTGTTCTGTTTTGTATTTCAGTTCATGTGTAGTCAAGTTTACATTCCGTGTATTAGTGATATCTTATGATGTTTCTTTTTCTGTGTGACGTAGTTCACGTAGAATCACCGTACCTGCATCCACTCACTATGCCGCTACGGGCCTGATGACACAGATTTCATTGCTGAGTGATATTGCATTGTACGTACGTGCCACAACTTCTTTATCCATATTTTGCTTTCTGGGATATTTACCTGTTACTGTAGACGAGCTTCTTGTGAACACAGCCGTCCCAAATATTGGGGTGGCTGTCTGTTTTTGATTTTAATTTCCGTAAGCTATAGGACCATAAATGGAAGTGCCATAGACTGTGTTGCTTTGTTTCTTATGTGTTTCAGGAAACACCATACACTTCTCCAGGCTGGCTGCTGGCAATTTACATCCTGCCAATCAGCATAACAAGGCTCCCTGTTCTCCATATCCTGTCCTACCTTTCTGGATTTTACACTTTTTTCAGATGGCCCTCTTGCCCGGGGGGCAGTGAGACTTCATTGTAGTGCAGATTTCCTTTACAGGCTTGCTTGGTTGGCCAAAAAGGGCGTATGCGTTTTTTCCTGAATATATTCAGGAAAAAACGCATACGCCCTTTTTGGCCAAGTGCATCATTGTCGACGTTCTGCCTCTTTTCCTATGCTTTCAGGGCAATTCCAGTCTACCCCCTGCAATCGTTTTCCTGAAATTCTGCCCCGCTTTCAAGTCCCCTTCGCAGGCTTACTTCAATATATTTTTGGAGGATAGCTGTCATTTATAACTCTGCAGGTTTGTGAATTACAGTGCCCCTGAGCTCCTTTCTTCAACTCGCTTTCTTGTGAACTGGGCACAAAACCGCAGGATTGCTTCAGGCCCTAATCTGTTTCGGGCAGGGCATGCTGAGCCTTTGGTAAATTCCTCTTCCTGGTGGGAAATGAGCGTTACATTTGCCCGTGCAGACACCTACAGCTAGTCTCTCATTGGTTCTCCCTATTCCTGTTCATCTTGCACAGAAATTGCAAGCTGTGCCAAACAGGAGGTTACAGGCACTGACTCTCCAAGCAGGGAGACTGTTAGTAAATCATCTGGAATGGTGAACCCGAGGACCAGGATACGAAAACTGAGATGCATTTTAAATCATTTCCCCATAACACGGTGGACCATACTGTGGGTTTCACATGCATGTTTTAGCTGGAGGAAGAATCCCTTGAACCTGAAGAGTTGGGACCCATGGAATAGGTACCATACAGTATGACTTCAAAGGGTGTGCATTTGCTCACCTAAACTCACCAATGCTATCAGCCTGAAGTGTCCAGCCTTATGTCTCAACCAGCTCTGGGTGTAGATGTGGTCAATCCCGGTTGCATCACATGCCCTGAGTGAATTATTTAAGAATTGCTCTCTATTTCACTGTCTTTGTGTTTTGTTTTCGAAATTTATTTTGATAATGGGATTTATCGGATTTTCACTGCTGCCTTTCGGCCGCTGTACACACCCTTGATTCTCTTACGGAGACATATATATCCATGGGTTTTAAGATTCTTCCTAGTCAGGTATATTCCTAGGCGTTGAATATGTGGTGTGGGGTCCATTTCGTTGAGCAAGGAGTAGGTCTTGTCTATTACATATTGGGCTTATGGAAAGTTATCTGTGCTAATTTCAGTCTCTGGTTTTATGAAGCACCCCAAGGCACCTTTCCCCATAAGCAAGCACTAGTTGGTTTTCTAAATTTGAGACCCTGTTCTGTTTTGTAATTCAGTTCATGTGTAGTCAAGTTTACATTCCGTGTATTAGTGATATCTTATGATGTTTCTTTTTCTGTGTGACGTAGTTCACGTAGAATCACCGTACCTGCATCCACTCACTATGCCGCTACGGGCCTGATGACACAGATTTCATTGCTGAGTGATATTGCATTGTACGTACGTGCCACAACTTCTTTATCCATATTTTGCTTTCTGGGATATTTACCTGTTACTGTAGACGAGCTTCTTGTGAACACAGCCGTCCCAAATATTGGGGTGGCTGTCTGTTTTTGATTTTAATTTCCGTAAGCTATAGGACCATAAGTGGAAGTGCCATAGACTGTGTTGCTTTGTTTCTTATGTGTTTCAGGAAACACCATACACTTCTCCAGGCTGGCTGCTGGCAATTTACATCCTGCCAATCAGCATAACAAGGCTCCCTGTTCTCCATATCCTGTCCTACCTTTCTGGATTTTACACTTTTTTCAGATGGCCCTCTTGCCCGGGGGGCAGTGAGACTTCATTGTAGTGCAGATTTCCTTTACAGGCTTGCTTGGTTGGCCAAAAAGGGCGTATGCGTTTTTTCCTGAATATATTCAGGAAAAAACGCATACGCCCTTTTTGGCCAAGTGCATCATTGTCGACGTTCTGCCTCTTTTCCTATGCTTTCAGGGCAATTCCAGTCTACCCCCTGCAATCGTTTTCCTGAAATTCTGCCCCGCTTTCAAGTCCCCTTCGCAGGCTTACTTCAATATATTTTTGGAGGAAAGCTGTCATTTATAACTCTGCAGGTTTGTGAATTACAGTGCCCCTGAGCTCCTTTCTTCAACTCGCTTTCTTGTGAGCTGGGCACAAAACCGCAGGATTGCTTCAGGCCCTAATCTGTTTCCAGCAGGGCACACTGAGCCTTTGTTTAATTCCTCTTCCTGGTGGGCAATGAGCGTTACATTTGCCCGTGCAGACACCTACAGCTAGTCTCTCATTGGTTCTCCCTATTCCTGTTCATTTTGCACAGAAATTGCAAGCTGTGCCAAAGAGGAGGTTAAAGGCACTGACTCTCCAAGCGGGGAGAGTGTTAGTAAAGCATCTGGAATGGTGAACCCGAGGACCAGGATACGAAAACTGAGATGCATTTTAAATCATTTCCCAATCACATGGTGGACGATACTCTTGGTTTCCCATGCATGTTTTAGCTGGAGGAAGAATCCCTTGAACCTGGAGAGTTGGGACCCATGGAATGGGTACCATGCAGTATGACTTCAAAGGGTCTGCATTTGCTCACCGAAACTCACCAATGCTATCAGCCTGAAGTGTCCAGCCTTATGTCTCAACCAGCTCTGGGTGTAGATGTGGTCAATCCCGGTTGCATCACATGCCCTGAGTGAATTATTTAAGAATTGCGCTCTATTTCACTGTCTTTATGATTTTTTTTTGAAATTTATTTTGATAATGGGATTTATCGGATTTTCACTGCTGCGTTTATGCCGCTGTACACACGCTTGATTCTCTTACGGAGACATATATATCCATGGGTTTTAAGATTCTTTCTAGTCAGGTATATTCCTAGGCGTTGAATATGTGGTGTTGGGTCCATTTCGTTGAGCAAGGAGTAGGTCTTGTCTATTACATATTTGGCTTATGGAAAGTTATCTGTGCTAATTTCAGTCTCTGGTTTTATGAAGCACCCCAACGCACATTTCCCCATAAGCAAGCACTAGTTGGTTTTCTAAATTTGAGACCCTGTTCTGTTTTGTATTTCAGTTCATGTGTAGTCAAGTTTACATTCCGTGTATTAGTGATATCTTATGATGTTTCTTTTTCTGTGTGACGTAGTTCACGTAGAATCACCGTACCTGCATCCACTCACTATGCCGCTACGGGCCTGATGACACAGATTTCATTGCTGAGTGATATTGCATTGTACGTACGTGCCACAACTTCTTTATCCATATTTTGCTTTCTGGGATATTTACCTGTTACTGTAGACGAGCTTCTTGTGAACACAGCCGTCCCAAATATTGGGGTGGCTGTCTGTTTTTGATTTTAATTTCCGTAAGCTATAGGACCATAAATGGAAGTGCCATAGACTGTGTTGCTTTGTTTCTTATGTGTTTCAGGAAACACCATACACTTCTCCAGGCTGGCTGCTGGCAATTTACATCCTGCCAATCAGCATAACAAGGCTCCCTGTTCTCCATATCCTGTCCTACCTTTCTGGATTTTACACTTTTTTCAGATGGCCCTCTTGCCCGGGGGGCAGTGAGACTTCATTGTAGTGCAGATTTCCTTTACAGGCTTGCTTGGTTGGCCAAAAAGGGCGTATGCGTTTTTTCCTGAATATATTCAGGAAAAAACGCATACGCCCTTTTTGGCCAAGTGCATCATTGTCGACGTTCTGCCTCTTTTCCTATGCTTTCAGGGCAATTCCAGTCTACCCCCTGCAATCGTTTTCCTGAAATTCTGCCCCGCTTTCAAGTCCCCTTCGCAGGCTTACTTCAATATATTTTTGGAGGATAGCTGTCATTTATAACTCTGCAGGTTTGTGAATTACAGTGCCCCTGAGCTCCTTTCTTCAACTCGCTTTCTTGTGAACTGGGCACAAAACCGCAGGATTGCTTCAGGCCCTAATCTGTTTCGGGCAGGGCATGCTGAGCCTTTGGTAAATTCCTCTTCCTGGTGGGAAATGAGCGTTACATTTGCCCGTGCAGACACCTACAGCTAGTCTCTCATTGGTTCTCCCTATTCCTGTTCATCTTGCACAGAAATTGCAAGCTGTGCCAAACAGGAGGTTAAAGGCATCGACTCTCCAAGCAGGGAGACTGTTAGTAAATCATCTGGAATGGTGAACCCGAGGACCAGGATACGAAAACTGAGATGCATTTTAAATCATTTCCCCATAACACGGTGGACCATACTGTGGGTTTCACATGCATGTTTTAGCTGGAGGAAGAATCCCTTGAACCTGAAGAGTTGGGACCCATGGAATAGGTACCATACAGTATGACTTCAAAGGGTGTGCATTTGCTCACCTAAACTCACCAATGCTATCAGCCTGAAGTGTCCAGCCTTATGTCTCAACCAGCTCTGGGTGTAGATGTGGTCAATCCCGGTTGCATCACATGCCCTGAGTGAATTATTTAAGAATTGCTCTCTATTTCACTGTCTTTGTGTTTTGTTTTCGAAATTTATTTTGATAATGGGATTTATCGGATTTTCACTGCTGCCTTTCGGCCGCTGTACACACCCTTGATTCTCTTACGGAGACATATATATCCATGGGTTTTAAGATTCTTCCTAGTCAGGTATATTCCTAGGCGTTGAATATGTGGTGTTGGGTCCATTTCGTTGAGCAAGGAGTAGGTCTTGTCTATTACATATTTGGCTTATGGAAAGTTATCTGTGCTAATTTCAGTCTCTGGTTTTATGAAGCACCCCAACGCACCTTTCCCCATAAGCAAGCACTAGTTGGTTTTCTAAATTTGAGACCCTGTTCTGTTTTGTAATTCAGTTCATGTGTAGTCAAGTTTACATTCCGTGTATTAGTGATATCTTATGATGTTTCTTTTTCTGTGTGACGTAGTTCACGTAGAATCACCGTACCTGCATCCACTCACTATGCCGCTACGGGCCTGATGACACAGATTTCATTGCTGAGTGATATTGCATTGTACGTACGTGCCACAACTTCTTTATCCATATTTTGCTTTCTGGGATATTTACCTGTTACTGTAGACGAGCTTCTTGTGAACACAGCCGTCCCAAATATTGGGGTGGCTGTCTGTTTTTGATTTTAATTTCCGTAAGCTATAGGACCATAAGTGGAAGTGCCATAGACTGTGTTGCTTTGTTTCTTATGTGTTTCAGGAAACACCATACACTTCTCCAGGCTGGCTGCTGGCAATTTACATCCTGCCAATCAGCATAACAAGGCTCCCTGTTCTCCATATCCTGTCCTACCTTTCTGGATTTTACACTTTTTTCAGATGGCCCTCTTGCCCGGGGGGCAGTGAGACTTCATTGTAGTGCAGATTTCCTTTACAGGCTTGCTTGGTTGGCCAAAAAGGGCGTATGCGTTTTTTCCTGAATATATTCAGGAAAAAACGCATACGCCCTTTTTGGCCAAGTGCATCATTGTCGACGTTCTGCCTCTTTTCCTATGCTTTCAGGGCAATTCCAGTCTACCCCCTGCAATCGTTTTCCTGAAATTCTGCCCCGCTTTCAAGGCCCCTTCGCAGGCTTACTTCAATATATTTTTGGAGGATAGCTGTCATTTATAACTCTGCAGGTTTGTGAATTACAGTGCCCCTGAGCTCCTTTCTTCAACTCGCTTTCTTGTGAACTGGGCACAAAACCGCAGGATTGCTTCAGGCCCTAATCTGTTTCGGGCAGGGCATGCTGAGCCTTTGGTAAATTCCTCTTCCTGGTGGGAAATGAGCGTTACATTTGCCCGTGCAGACACCTACAGCTAGTCTCTCATTGGTTCTCCCTATTCCTGTTCATCTTGCACAGAAATTGCAAGCTGTGCCAAACAGGAGGTTAAAGGCACTGACTCTCCAAGCAGGGAGACTGTTAGTAAATCATCTGGAATGGTGATCCCGAGGACCAGGATACGAAAACTGAGATGCATTTTAAATCATTTCCCCATAACACGGTGGACCATACTGTGGGTTTCACATGCATGTTTTAGCTGGAGGAAGAATCCCTTGAACCTGAAGAGTTGGGACCCATGGAATAGGTACCATACAGTATGACTTCAAAGGGTGTGCATTTGCTCACCTAAACTCACCAATGCTATCAGCCTGAAGTGTCCAGCCTTATGTCTCAACCAGCTCTGGGTGTAGATGTGGTCAATCCCGGTTGCATCACATGCCCTGAGTGAATTATTTAAGAATTGCTCTCTATTTCACTGTCTTTGTGTTTTGTTTTCGAAATTTATTTTGATAATGGGATTTATCGGATTTTCACTGCTGCCTTTCGGCCGCTGTACACACCCTTGATTCTCTTACGGAGACATATATATCCATGGGTTTTAAGATTCTTCCTAGTCAGGTATATTCCTAGGCGTTGAATATGTGGTGTTGGGTCCATTTCGTTGAGCAAGGAGTAGGTCTTGTCTATTACATATTGGGCTTATGGAAAGTTATCTGTGCTAATTTCAGTCTCTGGTTTTATGCAGCACCCCAAGGCACCTTTCCCCATAAGCAAGCACTAGTTGGTTTTCTAAATTTGAGGCCCTGTTCTGTTTTGTAATTCAGTTCATGTGTAGTCAAGTTTACATTCCGTGTATTCGTGATATCTTATGATGTTTCTTTTTCTGTGTGACGTAGTTCACGTAGAATCACCGTACCTGCATCCACTCACTATGCCGCTATGGGCCTGATGACACAGATTTCATTGCTGAGTGATATTGCATTGTACGTACGTGCCACAAGTTCTTTATCCATTTTTTGCTTTCTGGGATATTTACCTGATACTGTAGACGAGCTTCTTGTGAACACAGCCGTCTCAAATATTGGGGTGGCTGTCTGTTTTTGATTTTAATTTCCGTAAGCTATAGGACCATAAGTGGAAGTGCCATAGGCTGTGTTGCTTTGTTTCTTTCGTGTTTCAGGAAACACCATACACTTCTCCAGGGTGGCTGCTGGCAATTTACATCCTGCCAATCAGCATAACAAGGCTCCCTGTTCTCCATATCCTGTCCTACCTTTCTGGATTTTACACTTTTTTCAGATGGCCCTTTTGCCAGGGGGGCAGTGAGACTTCATTGTAGTGCAGATTTCATTTACAGGCTTGCTTGGTTGGCCAAAAAGGGCGTATGCGTTTTTTCCTGAATATATTCAGGAAAAAACGCATACGCCCTTTTTGGCCAAGTGCATCATTGTCGACGTTCTGCCTCTTTTCCTATGCTTTCAGGGCAATTCCAGTCTACCCCCTGCAATCGTTTTCCTGAAATTCTGCCCCGCTTTCAAGTCCCCTTCGCAGGCTTACTTCAATATATTTTTGGAGGAAAGCTGTCATTTATAACTCTGCAGGTTTGTGAATTACAGTGCCCCTGAGCTCCTTTCTTCAACTCGCTTTCTTGTGAGCTGGGCACAAAACCGCAGGATTGCTTCAGGCCCTAATCTGTTTCCAGCAGGGCACACTGAGCCTTTGTTTAATTCCTCTTCCTGGTGGGCAATGAGCGTTACATTTGCCCGTGCAGACACCTACAGCTAGTCTCTCATTGGTTCTCCCTATTCCTGTTCATTTTGCACAGAAATTGCAAGCTGTGCCAAAGAGGAGGTTAAAGGCACTGACTCTCCAAGCAGGGAGAGTGTTAGTAAAGCATCTGGAATGGTGAACCCGAGGACCAGGATACGAAAACTGAGATGCATTTTAAATCATTTCCCAATCACATGGTGGACGATACTCTTGGTTTCCCATGCATGTTTTAGCTGGAGGAAGAATCCCTTGAACCTGGAGAGTTGGGACCCATGGAATGGGTACCATGCAGTATGACTTCAAAGGGTCTGCATTTGCTCACCGAAACTCACCAATGCTATCAGCCTGAAGTGTCCAGCCTTATGTCTCAACCAGCTCTGGGTGTAGATGTGGTCAATCCCGGTTGCATCACATGCCCTGAGTGAATTATTTAAGAATTGCTCTCTATTTCACTGTCTTTATGATTTTTTTTTGAAATTTATTTTGATAATGGGATTTATCGGATTTTCACTGCTGCGTTTATGCCGCTGTACACACGCTTGATTCTCTTACGGAGACATATATATCCATGGGTTTTAAGATTCTTCCTAGTCAGGTATATTCCTAGGCGTTGAATATGTGGTGTTGGGTCCATTTCGTTGAGCAAGGAGTAGGTCTTGTCTATTACATATTTGGCTTATGGAAAGTTATCTGTGCTAATTTCAGTCTCTGGTTTTATGAAGCACCCCAACGCACATTTCCCCATAAGCAAGCACTAGTTGGTTTTCTAAATTTGAGACCCTGTTCTGTTTTGTATTTCAGTTCATGTGTAGTCAAGTTTACATTCCGTGTATTAGTGATATCTTATGATGTTTCTTTTTCTGTGTGACGTAGTTCACGTAGAATCACCGTACCTGCATCCACTCACTATGCCGCTACGGGCCTGATGACACAGATTTCATTGCTGAGTGATATTGCATTGTACGTACGTGCCACAACTTCTTTATCCATATTTTGCTTTCTGGGATATTTACCTGTTACTGTAGACGAGCTTCTTGTGAACACAGCCGTCCCAAATATTGGGGTGGCTGTCTGTTTTTGATTTTAATTTCCGTAAGCTATAGGACCATAAATGGAAGTGCCATAGACTGTGTTGCTTTGTTTCTTATGTGTTTCAGGAAACACCATACACTTCTCCAGGCTGGCTGCTGGCAATTTACATCCTGCCAATCAGCATAACAAGGCTCCCTGTTCTCCATATCCTGTCCTACCTTTCTGGATTTTACACTTTTTTCAGATGGCCCTCTTGCCCGGGGGGCAGTGAGACTTCATTGTAGTGCAGATTTCCTTTACAGGCTTGCTTGGTTGGCCAAAAAGGGCGTATGCGTTTTTTCCTGAATATATTCAGGAAAAAACGCATACGCCCTTTTTGGCCAAGTGCATCATTGTCGACGTTCTGCCTCTTTTCCTATGCTTTCAGGGCAATTCCAGTCTACCCCCTGCAATCGTTTTCCTGAAATTCTGCCCCGCTTTCAAGTCCCCTTCGCAGGCTTACTTCAATATATTTTTGGAGGATAGCTGTCATTTATAACTCTGCAGGTTTGTGAATTACAGTGCCCCTGAGCTCCTTTCTTCAACTCGCTTTCTTGTGAACTGGGCACAAAACCGCAGGATTGCTTCAGGCCCTAATCTGTTTCGGGCAGGGCATGCTGAGCCTTTGGTAAATTCCTCTTCCTGGTGGGAAATGAGCGTTACATTTGCCCGTGCAGACACCTACAGCTAGTCTCTCATTGGTTCTCCCTATTCCTGTTCATCTTGCACAGAAATTGCAAGCTGTGCCAAACAGGAGGTTAAAGGCACTGACTCTCCAAGCAGGGAGACTGTTAGTAAATCATCTGGAATGGTGAACCCGAGGACCAGGATACGAAAACTGAGATGCATTTTAAATCATTTCCCCATAACACGGTGGACCATACTGTGGGTTTCACATGCATGTTTTAGCTGGAGGAAGAATCCCTTGAACCTGAAGAGTTGGGACCCATGGAATAGGTACCATACAGTATGACTTCAAAGGGTGTGCATTTGCTCACCTAAACTCACCAATGCTATCAGCCTGAAGTGTCCAGCCTTATGTCTCAACCAGCTCTGGGTGTAGATGTGGTCAATCCCGGTTGCATCACATGCCCTGAGTGAATTATTTAAGAATTGCTCTCTATTTCACTGTCTTTGTGTTTTGTTTTCGAAATTTATTTTGATAATGGGATTTATCGGATTTTCACTGCTGCCTTTCGGCCGCTGTACACACCCTTGATTCTCTTACGGAGACATATATATCCATGGGTTTTAAGATTCTTCCTAGTCAGGTATATTCCTAGGCGTTGAATATGTGGTGTTGGGTCCATTTCGTTGAGCAAGGAGTAGGTCTTGTCTATTACATATTGGGCTTATGGAAAGTTATCTGTGCTAATTTCAGTCTCTGGTTTTATGCAGCACCCCAAGGCACCTTTCCCCATAAGCAAGCACTAGTTGGTTTTCTAAATTTGAGACCCTTTTCTATTTTGTAATTCAGTTCATGTGTAGTCAAGTTTACATTCCGTGTATTCGTGATATCTTATGATGTTTCTTTTTCTGTGTGACGTAGTTCACGTAGAATCACCGTACCTGCATCCACTCACTATGCCGCTATGGGCCTGATGACACAGATTTCATTGCTGAGTGATATTGCATTGTACGTACGTGCCACAAGTTCTTTATCCATTTTTTGCTTTCTGGGATATTTACCTGATACTGTAGACGAGCTTCTTGTGAACACAGCCGTCTCAAATATTGGGGTGGCTGTCTGTTTTTGATTTTAATTTCCGTAAGCTATAGGACCATAAGTGGAAGTGCCATAGGCTGTGTTGCTTTGTTTCTTTCGTGTTTCAGGAAACACCATACACTTCTCCAGGGTGGCTGCTGGCAATTTACATCCTGCCAATCAGCATAACAAGGCTCCCTGTTCTCCATATCCTGTCCTACCTTTCTGGATTTTACACTTTTTTCAGATGGCCCTTTTGCCAGGGGGGCAGTGAGACTTCATTGTAGTGCAGATTTCATTTACAGGCTTGCTTGGTTGGCCAAAAAGGGCGTATGCGTTTTTTCCTGAATATATTCAGGAAAAAACGCATACGCCCTTTTTGGCCAAGTGCATCATTGTCGACGTTCTGCCTCTTTTCCTATGCTTTCAGGGCAATTCCAGTCTACCCCCTGCAATCGTTTTCCTGAAATTCTGCCCCGCTTTCAAGTCCCCTTCGCAGGCTTACTTCAATATATTTTTGGAGGAAAGCTGTCATTTATAACTCTGCAGGTTTGTGAATTACAGTGCCCCTGAGCTCCTTTCTTCAACTCGCTTTCTTGTGAGCTGGGCACAAAACCGCAGGTTTGCTTCAGGCCCTAATCTGTTTCCAGCAGGGCACACTGAGCCTTTGTTTAATTCCTCTTCCTGGTGGGCAATGAGCGTTACATTTGCCCGTGCAGACACCTACAGCTAGTCTCTCATTGGTTCTCCCTATTCCTGTTCATTTTGCACAGAAATTGCAAGCTGTGCCAAAGAGGAGGTTAAAGGCACTGACTCTCCAAGCGGGGAGAGTGTTAGTAAAGCATCTGGAATGGTGAACCCGAGGACCAGGATACGAAAACTGAGATGCATTTTAAATCATTTCCCAATCACATGGTGGACGATACTCTTGGTTTCCCATGCATGTTTTAGCTGGAGGAAGAATCCCTTGAACCTGGAGAGTTGGGACCCATGGAATGGGTACCATGCAGTATGACTTCAAAGGGTCTGCATTTGCTCACCGAAACTCACCAATGCTATCAGCCTGAAGTGTCCAGCCTTATGTCTCAACCAGCTCTGGGTGTAGATGTGTTAAATCCCGGTTGCATCACATGCCCTGAGTGAATTATTTAAGAATTGCTCTCTATTTCACTGTCTTTATGATTTTTTTTTGAAATTTATTTTGATAATGGGATTTATCGGATTTTCACTGCTGCGTTTATGCCGCTGTACACACGCTTGATTCTCTTACGGAGACATATATATCCATGGGTTTTAAGATTCTTCCTAGTCAGGTATATTCCTAGGCGTTGAATATGTGGTGTTGGGTCCATTTCGTTGAGCAAGGAGTAGGTCTTGTCTATTACATATTTGGCTTATGGAAAGTTATCTGTGCTAATTTCAGTCTCTGGTTTTATGAAGCACCCCAACGCACCTTTCCCCATAAGCAAGCACTAGTTGGTTTTCTAAATTTGAGACCCTGTTCTGTTTTGTAATTCAGTTCATGTGTAGTCAAGTTTACATTCCGTGTATTAGTGATATCTTATGATGTTTCTTTTTCTGTGTGACGTAGTTCACGTAGAATCACCGTACCTGCATCCACTCACTATGCCGCTACGGGCCTGATGACACAGATTTCATTGCTGAGTGATATTGCATTGTACGTACGTGCCACAACTTCTTTATCCATATTTTGCTTTCTGGGATATTTACCTGTTACTGTAGACGAGCTTCTTGTGAACACAGCCGTCCCAAATATTGGGGTGGCTGTCTGTTTTTGATTTTAATTTCCGTAAGCTATAGGACCATAAGTGGAAGTGCCATAGACTGTGTTGCTTTGTTTCTTATGTGTTTCAGGAAACACCATACACTTCTCCAGGCTGGCTGCTGGCAATTTACATCCTGCCAATCAGCATAACAAGGCTCCCTGTTCTCCATATCCTGTCCTACCTTTCTGGATTTTACACTTTTTTCAGATGGCCCTCTTGCCCGGGGGGCAGTGAGACTTCATTGTAGTGCAGATTTCCTTTACAGGCTTGCTTGGTTGGCCAAAAAGGGCGTATGCGTTTTTTCCTGAATATATTCAGGAAAAAACGCATACGCCCTTTTTGGCCAAGTGCATCATTGTCGACGTTCTGCCTCTTTTCCTATGCTTTCAGGGCAATTCCAGTCTACCCCCTGCAATCGTTTTCCTGAAATTCTGCCCCGCTTTCAAGTCCCCTTCGCAGGCTTACTTCAATATATTTTTGGAGGATAGCTGTCATTTATAACTCTGCAGGTTTGTGAATTACAGTGCCCCTGAGCTCCTTTCTTCAACTCGCTTTCTTGTGAACTGGGCACAAAACCGCAGGATTGCTTCAGGCCCTAATCTGTTTCGGGCAGGGCATGCTGAGCCTTTGGTAAATTCCTCTTCCTGGTGGGAAATGAGCGTTACATTTGCCCGTGCAGACACCTACAGCTAGTCTCTCATTGGTTCTCCCTATTCCTGTTCATCTTGCACAGAAATTGCAAGCTGTGCCAAACAGGAGGTTAAAGGCACTGACTCTCCAAGCAGGGAGACTGTTAGTAAATCATCTGGAATGGTGAACCCGAGGACCAGGATACGAAAACTGAGATGCATTTTAAATCATTTCCCCATAACACGGTGGACCATACTGTGGGTTTCACATGCATGTTTTAGCTGGAGGAAGAATCCCTTGAACCTGAAGAGTTGGGACCCATGGAATAGGTACCATACAGTATGACTTCAAAGGGTGTGCATTTGCTCACCTAAACTCACCAATGCTATCAGCCTGAAGTGTCCAGCCTTATGTCTCAACCAGCTCTGGGTGTAGATGTGGTCAATCCCGGTTGCATCACATGCCCTGAGTGAATTATTTAAGAATTGCTCTCTATTTCACTGTCTTTGTGTTTTGTTTTCGAAATTTATTTTGATAATGGGATTTATCGGATTTTCACTGCTGCCTTTTGGCCGCTGTACACACCCTTGATTCTCTTACGGAGACATATATATCCATGGGTATTAAGATTCTTCCTTGTCAGGTATATTCCTAGGCGTTGAATATGTGGTGTTGGGTCCATTTCGTTGAGCAAGGAGTAGGTCTTGTCTATTACATATTGGGCTTATGGAAAGTTATCTGTGCTAATTTCAGTCTCTGGTTTTATGCAGCACCCCAAGGCACCTTTCCCCATAAGCAAGCACTAGTTGGTTTTCTAAATTTGAGACCCTTTTCTGTTTTGTAATTCAGTTCATGTGTAGTCAAGTTTACATTCCGTGTATTCGTGATATCTTATGATGTTTCTTTTTCTGTGTGACGTAGTTCACGTAGAATCACCGTACCTGCATCCACTCACTATGCCGCTACGGGCCTGATGACACAGATTTCATTGCTGAGTGATATTGCATTGTACGTACGTGCCACAAGTTCTTTATCCATTTTTTGCTTTCTGGGATATTTACCTGATACTGTAGACGAGCTTCTTGTGAACACAGCCGTCTCAAATATTGGGGTGGCTGTCTGTTTTTGATTTTAATTTCCGTAAGCTATAGGACCATAAGTGGAAGTGCCATAGGCTGTGTTGCTTTGTTTCTTTCGTGTTTCAGGAAACACCATACACTTCTCCAGGGTGGCTGCTGGCAATTTACATCCTGCCAATCAGCATAACAAGGCTCCCTGTTCTCCATATCCTGTCCTACCTTTCTGGATTTTACACTTTTTTCAGATGGCCCTTTTGCCAGGGGGGCAGTGAGACTTCATTGTAGTGCAGATTTCATTTACAGGCTTGCTTGGTTGGCCAAAAAGGGCGTATGCGTTTTTTCCTGAATATATTCAGGAAAAAACGCATACGCCCTTTTTGGCCAAGTGCATCATTGTCGACGTTCTGCCTCTTTTCCTATGCTTTCAGGGCAATTCCAGTCTACCCCCTGCAATCGTTTTCCTGAAATTCTGCCCCGCTTTCAAGTCCCCTTCGCAGGCTTACTTCAATATATTTTTGGAGGAAAGCTGTCATTTATAACTCTGCAGGTTTGTGAATTACAGTGCCCCTGAGCTCCTTTCTTCAACTCGCTTTCTTGTGAGCTGGGCACAAAACCGCAGGATTGCTTCAGGCCCTAATCTGTTTCCAGCAGGGCACACTGAGCCTTTGTTTAATTCCTCTTCCTGGTGGGCAATGAGCGTTACATTTGCCCGTGCAGACACCTACAGCTAGTCTCTCATTGGTTCTCCCTATTCCTGTTCATTTTGCACAGAAATTGCAAGCTGTGCCAAAGAGGAGGTTAAAGGCACTGACTCTCCAAGCGGGGAGAGTGTTAGTAAAGCATCTGGAATGGTGAACCCGAGGACCAGGATACGAAAACTGAGATGCATTTTAAATCATTTCCCAATCACATGGTGGACGATACTCTTGGTTTCCCATGCATGTTTTAGCTGGAGGAAGAATCCCTTGAACCTGGAGAGTTGGGACCCATGGAATGGGTACCATGCAGTATGACTTCAAAGGGTCTGCATTTGCTCACCGAAACTCACCAATGCTATCAGCCTGAAGTGTCCAGCCTTATGTCTCAACCAGCTCTGGGTGTAGATGTGTTAAATCCCGGTTGCATCACATGCCCTGAGTGAATTATTTAAGAATTGCTCTATATTTCACTGTCTTTATGATTTTTTTTTGAAATTTATTTTGATAATGGGATTTATCGGATTTTCACTGCTGCGTTTATGCCGCTGTACACACGCTTGATTCTCTTACGGAGACATATATATCCATGGGTTTTAAGATTCTTCCTAGTCAGGTATATTCCTAGGCGTTGAATATGTGGTGTTGGGTCCATTTCGTTGAGCAAGGAGTAGGTCTTGTCTATTACATATTTGGCTTATGGAAAGTTATCTGTGCTAATTTCAGTCTCTGGTTTTATGAAGCACCCCAACGCACCTTTCCCCATAAGCAAGCACTAGTTGGTTTTCTAAATTTGAGACCCTGTTCTGTTTTGTAATTCAGTTCATGTGTAGTCAAGTTTACATTCCGTGTATTAGTGATATCTTATGATGTTTCTTTTTCTGTGTGACGTAGTTCACGTAGAATCACCGTACCTGCATCCACTCACTATGCCGCTACGGGCCTGATGACACAGATTTCATTGCTGAGTGATATTGCATTGTACGTACGTGCCACAACTTCTTTATCCATATTTTGCTTTCTGGGATATTTACCTGTTACTGTAGACGAGCTTCTTGTGAACACAGCCGTCCCAAATATTGGGGTGGCTGTCTGTTTTTGATTTTAATTTCCGTAAGCTATAGGACCATAAGTGGAAGTGCCATAGACTGTGTTGCTTTGTTTCTTATGTGTTTCAGGAAACACCATACACTTCTCCAGGCTGGCTGCTGGCAATTTACATCCTGCCAATCAGCATAACAAGGCTCCCTGTTCTCCATATCCTGTCCTACCTTTCTGGATTTTACACTTTTTTCAGATGGCCCTCTTGCCCGGGGGGCAGTGAGACTTCATTGTAGTGCAGATTTCCTTTACAGGCTTGCTTGGTTGGCCAAAAAGGGCGTATGCGTTTTTTCCTGAATATATTCAGGAAAAAACGCATACGCCCTTTTTGGCCAAGTGCATCATTGTCGACGTTCTGCCTCTTTTCCTATGCTTTCAGGGCAATTCCAGTCTACCCCCTGCAATCGTTTTCCTGAAATTCTGCCCCGCTTTCAAGTCCCCTTCGCAGGCTTACTTCAATATATTTTTGGAGGATAGCTGTCATTTATAACTCTGCAGGTTTGTGAATTACAGTGCCCCTGAGCTCCTTTCTTCAACTCGCTTTCTTGTGAACTGGGCACAAAACCGCAGGATTGCTTCAGGCCCTAATCTGTTTCGGGCAGGGCATGCTGAGCCTTTGGTAAATTCCTCTTCCTGGTGGGAAATGAGCGTTACATTTGCCCGTGCAGACACCTACAGCTAGTCTCTCATTGGTTCTCCCTATTCCTGTTCATCTTGCACAGAAATTGCAAGCTGTGCCAAACAGGAGGTTAAAGGCACTGACTCTCCAAGCAGGGAGACTGTTAGTAAATCATCTGGAATGGTGAACCCGAGGACCAGGATACGAAAACTGAGATGCATTTTAAATCATTTCCCCATAACACGGTGGGCCATACTGTGGGTTTCACATGCATGTTTTAGCTGGAGGAAGAATCCCTTGAACCTGAAGAGTTGGGACCCATGGAATAGGTACCATACAGTATGACTTCAAAGGGTGTGCATTTGCTCACCTAAACTCACCAATGCTATCAGCCTGAAGTGTCCAGCCTTATGTCTCAACCAGCTCTGGGTGTAGATGTGGTCAATCCCGGTTGCATCACATGCCCTGAGTGAATTATTTAAGAATTGCTCTCTATTTCACTGTCTTTGTGTTTTGTTTTCGAAATTTATTTTGATAATGGGATTTATCGGATTTTCACTGCTGCCTTTCGGCCGCTGTACACACCCTTGATTCTCTTACGGAGACATATATATCCATGGGTTTTAAGATTCTTCCTAGTCAGGTATATTCCTAGGCGTTGAATATGTGGTGTTGGGTCCATTTCGTTGAGCAAGGAGTAGGTCTTGTCTATTACATATTGGGCTTATGGAAAGTTATCTGTGCTAATTTCAGTCTCTGGTTTTATGCAGCACCCCAAGGCACCTTTCCCCATAAGCAAGCACTAGTTGGTTTTCTAAATTTGAGACCCTTTTCTATTTTGTAATTCAGTTCATGTGTAGTCAAGTTTACATTCCGTGTATTCGTGATATCTTATGATGTTTCTTTTTCTGTGTGACGTAGTTCACGTAGAATCACCGTACCTGCATCCACTCACTATGCCGCTATGGGCCTGATGACACAGATTTCATTGCTGAGTGATATTGCATTGTACGTACGTGCCACAAGTTCTTTATCCATTTTTTGCTTTCTGGGATATTTACCTGATACTGTAGACGAGCTTCTTGTGAACACAGCCGTCTCAAATATTGGGGTGGCTGTCTGTTTTTGATTTTAATTTCCGTAAGCTATAGGACCATAAGTGGAAGTGCCATAGGCTGTGTTGCTTTGTTTCTTTCGTGTTTCAGGAAACACCATACACTTCTCCAGGGTGGCTGCTGGCAATTTACATCCTGCCAATCAGCATAACAAGGCTCCCTGTTCTCCATATCCTGTCCTACCTTTCTGGATTTTACACTTTTTTCAGATGGCCCTTTTGCCAGGGGGGCAGTGAGACTTCATTGTAGTGCAGATTTCATTTACAGGCTTGCTTGGTTGGCCAAAAAGGGCGTATGCGTTTTTTCCTGAATATATTCAGGAAAAAACGCATACGCCCTTTTTGGCCAAGTGCATCATTGTCGACGTTCTGCCTCTTTTCCTATGCTTTCAGGGCAATTCCAGTCTACCCCCTGCAATCGTTTTCCTGAAATTCTGCCCCGCTTTCAAGTCCCCTTCGCAGGCTTACTTCAATATATTTTTGGAGGAAAGCTGTCATTTATAACTCTGCAGGTTTGTGAATTACAGTGCCCCTGAGCTCCTTTCTTCAACTCGCTTTCTTGTGAGCTGGGCACAAAACCGCAGGATTGCTTCAGGCCCTAATCTGTTTCCAGCAGGGCACACTGAGCCTTTGTTTAATTCCTCTTCCTGGTGGGCAATGAGTGTTACATTTGCCCGTGCAGACACCTACAGCTAGTCTCTCATTGGTTCTCCCTATTCCTGTTCATTTTGCACAGAAATTGCAAGCTGTGCCAAAGAGGAGGTTAAAGGCACTGACTCTCCAAGCGGGGAGAGTGTTAGTAAAGCATCTGGAATGGTGAACCCGAGGACCAGGATACGAAAACTGAGATGCATTTTAAATCATTTCCCAATCACATGGTGGACGATACTCTTGGTTTCCCATGCATGTTTTAGCTGGAGGAAGAATCCCTTGAACCTGGAGAGTTGGGACCCATGGAATGGGTACCATGCAGTATGACTTCAAAGGGTCTGCATTTGCTCACCGAAACTCACCAATACTATCAGCCTGAAGTGTCCAGCCTTATGTCTCAACCAGCTCTGGGTGTAGATGTGTTAAATCCCGGTTGCATCACATGCCCTGAGTGAATTATTTAAGAATTGCTCTCTATTTCACTGTCTTTATGATTTTTTTTTGAAATTTATTTTGATAATGGGATTTATCGGATTTTCACTGCTGCGTTTATGCCGCTGTACACACGCTTGATTCTCTTACGGAGACATATATATCCATGGGTTTTAAGATTCTTCCTAGTCAGGTATATTCCTAGGCGTTGAATATGTGGTGTTGGGTCCATTTCGTTGAGCAAGGAGTAGGTCTTGTCTATTACATATTTGGCTTATGGAAAGTTATCTGTGCTAATTTCAGTCTCTGGTTTTATGAAGCACCCCAACGCACCTTTCCCCATAAGCAAGCACTAGTTGGTTTTCTAAATTTGAGACCCTGTTCTGTTTTGTAATTCAGTTCATGTGTAGTCAAGTTTACATTCCGTGTATTAGTGATATCTTATGATGTTTCTTTTTCTGTGTGACGTAGTTCACGTAGAATCACCGTACCTGAATCCACTCACTATGCCGCTACGGGCCTGATGACACAGATTTCATTGCTGAGTGATATTGCATTGTACGTACGTGCCACAACTTCTTTATCCATATTTTGCTTTCTGGGATATTTACCTGTTACTGTAGACGAGCTTCTTGTGAACACAGCCGTCCCAAATATTGGGGTGGCTGTCTGTTTTTGATTTTAATTTCCGTAAGCTATAGGACCATAAGTGGAAGTGCCATAGACTGTGTTGCTTTGTTTCTTATGTGTTTCAGGAAACACCATACACTTCTCCAGGCTGGCTGCTGGCAATTTACATCCTGCCAATCAGCATAACAAGGCTCCCTGTTCTCCATATACTGTCCTACCTTTCTGGATTTTACACTTTTTTCAGATGGCCCTCTTGCCCGGGGGGCAGTGAGACTTCATTGTAGTGCAGATTTCCTTTACAGGCTTTCTTGGTTGGCCAAAAAGGGCGTATGCGTTTTTTCCTGAATATATTCAGGAAAAAACGCATACGCCCTTTTTGGCCAAGTGCATCATTGTCGACGTTCTGCCTCTTTTCCTATGCTTTCAGGGCAATTCCAGTCTACCCCCTGCAATCGTTTTCCTGAAATTCTGCCCCGCTTTCAAGTCCCCTTCGCAGGCTTACTTCAATATATTTTTGGAGGATAGCTGTCATTTATAACTCTGCAGGTTTGTGAATTACAGTGCCCCTGAGCTCCTTTCTTCAACTCGCTTTCTTGTGAACTGGGCACAAAACCGCAGGATTGCTTCAGGCCCTAATCTGTTTCGGGCAGGGCATGCTGAGCCTTTGGTAAATTCCTCTTCCTGGTGGGAAATGAGCGTTACATTTGCCCGTGCAGACACCTATAGCTAGTCTCTCATTGGTTCTCCCTATTCCTGTTCATCTTGCACAGAAATTGCAAGCTGTGCCAAACAGGAGGTTAAAGGCACTGACTCTCCAAGCAGGGAGACTGTTAGTAAATCATCTGGAATGGTGATCCCGAGGACCAGGATACGAAAACTGAGATGCATTTTAAATCATTTCCCCATAACACGGTGGACCATACTGTGGGTTTCACATGCATGTTTTAGCTGGAGGAAGAATCCCTTGAACCTGAAGAGTTGGGACCCATGGAATAGGTACCATACAGTATGACTTCAAAGGGTGTGCATTTGCTCACCTAAACTCACCAATGCTATCAGCCTGAAGTGTCCAGCCTTATGTCTCAACCAGCTCTGGGTGTAGATGTGGTCAATCCCGGTTGCATCACATGCCCTGAGTAAATTATTTAAGAATTGCTCTCTATTTCACTGTCTTTGTGCTTTGTTTTCGAAATTTATTTTGATAATGGGATTTATCGGATTTTCACTGCTGCCTTTCGGCCGCTGTACACACCCTTGATTCTCTTACGGAGACATATATATCCATGGGTTTTAAGATTCTTCCTAGTCAGGTATATTCCTAGGCGTTGAATATGTGGTGTGGGGTCCATTTCGTTGAGCAAGGAGTAGGTCTTGTCTATTACATATTGGGCTTATGGAAAGTTATCTGTGCTAATTTCAGTCTCTGGTTTTATGCAGCACCCCAAGGCACCTTTCCCCATAAGCAAGCACTAGTTGGTTTTCTAAATTTGAGACCCTTTTCTATTTTGTAATTCAGTTCATGTGTAGTCAAGTTTACATTCCGTGTATTCGTGATATCTTATGATGTTTCTTTTTCTGTGTGACGTAGTTCACGTAGAATCACCGTACCTGCATCCACTCACTATGCCGCTATGGGCCTGATGACACAGATTTCATTGCTGAGTGATATTGCATTGTACGTACGTGCCACAAGTTCTTTATCCATTTTTTGCTTTCTGGGATATTTACCTGATACTGTAGACGAGCTTCTTGTGAACACAGCCGTCTCAAATATTGGGGTGGCTGTCTGTTTTTGATTTTAATTTCCGTAAGCTATAGGACCAAAAGTGGAAGTGCCATAGGCTGTGTTGCTTTGTTTCTTTCGTGTTTCAGGAAACACCATACACTTCTCCAGGGTGGCTGCTGGCAATTTACATCCTGCCAATCAGCATAACAAGGCTCCCTGTTCTCCATATCCTGTCCTACCTTTCTGGATTTTACACTTTTTTCAGATGGCCCTGTTGCCAGGGGGGCAGTGAGACTTCATTGTAGTGCAGATTTCATTTACAGGCTTGCTTGGTTGGCCAAAAAGGGCGTATGCGTTTTTTCCTGAATATATTCAGGAAAAAACGCATACGCCCTTTTTGGCCAAGTGCATCATTGTCGACGTTCTGCCTCTTTTCCTATGCTTTCAGGGCAATTCCAGTCTACCCCCTGCAATCGTTTTCCTGAAATTCTGCCCCGCTTTCAAGTCCCCTTCGCAGGCTTACTTCAATATATTTTTGGAGGAAAGCTGTCATTTATAACTCTGCAGGTTTGTGAATTACAGTGCCCCTGAGCTCCTTTCTTCAACTCGCTTTCTTGTGAGCTGGGCACAAAACCGCAGGATTGCTTCAGGCCCTAATCTGTTTCCAGCAGGGCACACTGAGCCTTTGTTTAATTCCTCTTCCTGGTGGGCAATGAGCGTTACATTTGCCCGTGCAGACACCTACAGCTAGTCTCTCATTGGTTCTCCCTATTCCTGTTCATTTTGCACAGAAATTGCAAGCTGTGCCAAAGAGGAGGTTAAAGGCACTGACTCTCCAAGCGGGGAGAGTGTTAGTAAAGCATCTGGAATGGTGAACCCGAGGACCAGGATACGAAAACTGAGATGCATTTTAAATCATTTCCCAATCACATGGTGGACGATACTCTTGGTTTCCCATGCATGTTTTAGCTGGAGGAAGAATCCCTTGAACCTGGAGAGTTGGGACCCATGGAATGGGTACCATGCAGTATGACTTCAAAGGGTCTGCATTTGCTCACCGAAACTCACCAATGCTATCAGCCTGAAGTGTCCAGCCTTATGTCTCAACCAGCTCTGGGTGTAGATGTGTTAAATCCCGGTTGCATCACATGCCCTGAGTGAATTATTTAAGAATTGCTCTCTATTTCACTGTCTTTATGATTTTTTTTTGAAATTTATTTTGATAATGGGATTTATCGGATTTTCACTGCTGCGTTTATGCCGCTGTACACACGCTTGATTCTCTTACGGAGACATATATATCCATGGGTTTTAAGATTCTTCCTAGTCAGGTATATTCCTAGGCGTTGAATATGTGGTGTTGGGTCCATTTCGTTGAGCAAGGAGTAGGTCTTGTCTATTACATATTTGGCTTATGGAAAGTTATCTGTGCTAATTTCAGTCTCTGGTTTTATGAAGCACCCCAACGCACCTTTCCCCATAAGCAAGCACTAGTTGGTTTTCTAAATTTGAGACCCTGTTCTGTTTTGTAATTCAGTTCATGTGTAGTCAAGTTTACATTCCGTGTATTAGTGATATCTTATGATGTTTCTTTTTCTGTGTGACGTAGTTCACGTAGAATCACCGTACCTGCATCCACTCACTATGCCGCTACGGGCCTGATGACACAGATTTCATTGCTGAGTGATATTGCATTGTACGTACGTGCCACAACTTCTTTATCCATATTTTGCTTTCTGGGATATTTACCTGTTACTGTAGACGAGCTTCTTGTGAACACAGCCGTCCCAAATATTGGGGTGGCTGTCTGTTTTTGATTTTAATTTCCGTAAGCTATAGGACCATAAGTGGAAGTGCCATAGACTGTGTTGCTTTGTTTCTTATGTGTTTCAGGAAACACCATACACTTCTCCAGGCTGGCTGCTGGCAATTTACATCCTGCCAATCAGCATAACAAGGCTCCCTGTTCTCCATATCCTGTCCTACCTTTCTGGATTTTACACTTTTTTCAGATGGCCCTCTTGCCCGGGGGGCAGTGAGACTTCATTGTAGTGCAGATTTCCTTTACAGGCTTGCTTGGTTGGCCAAAAAGGGCGTATGCGTTTTTTCCTGAATATATTCAGGAAAAAACGCATACGCCCTTTTTGGCCAAGTGCATCATTGTCGACGTTCTGCCTCTTTTCCTATGCTTTCAGGGCAATTCCAGTCTACCCCCTGCAATCGTTTTCCTGAAATTCTGCCCCGCTTTCAAGTCCCCTTTGCAGGCTTACTTCAATATATTTTTGGAGGATAGCTGTCATTTATAACTCTGCAGGTTTGTGAATTACAGTGTCCCTGAGCTCCTTTCTTCAACTCGCTTTCTTGTGAACTGGGCACAAAACCGCAGGATTGCTTCAGGCCCTAATCTGTTTCGGGCAGGGCATGCTGAGCCTTTGGTAAATTCCTCTTCCTGGTGGGAAATGAGCGTTACATTTGCCCGTGCAGACACCTACAGCTAGTCTCTCATTGGTTCTCCCTATTCCTGTTCATCTTGCACAGAAATTGCAAGCTGTGCCAAACAGGAGGTTAAAGGCACTGACTCTCCAAGCAGGGAGACTGTTAGTAAATCATCTGGAATGGTGAACCCGAGGACCAGGATACGAAAACTGAGATGCATTTTAAATCATTTCCCCATAACACGGTGGACCATACTGTGGGTTTCACATGCATGTTTTAGCTGGAGGAAGAATCCCTTGAACCTGAAGAGTTGGGACCCATGGAATAGGTACCATACAGTATGACTTCAAAGGGTCTGCATTTGCTCACCTAAACTCACCAATGCTATCAGCCTGAAGTGTCCAGCCTTATGTCTCAACCAGCTCTGGGTGTAGATGTGGTCAATCCCGGTTGCATCACATGCCCTGAGTGAATTATTTAAGAATTGCTCTCTATTTCACTGTCTTTGTGTTTTGTTTTCGAAATTTATTTTGATAATGGGATTTATCGGATTTTCACTGCTGCCTTTCGGCCGCTGTACACACCCTTGATTCTCTTACGGAGACATATATATCCATGGGTTTTAAGATTCTTCCTAGTCAGGTATATTCCTAGGCGTTGAATATGTGGTGTTGGGTCCATTTCGTTGAGCAAGGAGTAGGTCTTGTCTATTACATATTGGGCTTATGGAAAGTTATCTGTGCTAATTTCAGTCTCTGGTTTTATGCAGCACCCCAAGGCACCTTTCCCCATAAGCAAGCACTAGTTGGTTTTCTAAATTTGAGACCCTTTTCTATTTTGTAATTCAGTTCATGTGTAGTCAAGTTTACATTCCGTGTATTCGTGATATCTTATGATGTTTCTTTTTCTGTGTGACGTAGTTCACGTAGAATCACCGTACCTGCATCCACTCACTATGCCGCTATGGGCCTGATGACACAGATTTCATTGCTGAGTGATATTGCATTGTACGTACGTGCCACAAGTTCTTTATCCATTTTTTGCTTTCTGGGATATTTACCTGATACTGTAGACGAGCTTCTTGTGAACACAGCCGTCTCAAATATTGGGGTGGCTGTCTGTTTTTGATTTTAATTTCCGTAAGCTATAGGACCATAAGTGGAAGTGCCATAGGCTGTGTTGCTTTGTTTCTTTCGTGTTTCAGGAAACACCATACACTTCTCCAGGGTGGCTGCTGGCAATTTACATCCTGCCAATCAGCATAACAAGGCTCCCTGTTCTCCATATCCTGTCCTACCTTTCTGGATTTTACACTTTTTTCAGATGGCCCTTTTGCCAGGGGGGCAGTGAGACTTCATTGTAGTGCAGATTTCCTTTACAGGCTTGCTTGGTTGGCCAAAAAGGGCGTATGCGTTTTTTCCTGAATATATTCAGGAAAAAACGCATACGCCCTTTTTGGCCAAGTGCATCATTGTCGACGTTCTGCCTCTTTTCCTATGCTTTCAGGGCAATTCCAGTCTACCCCCTGCAATCGTTTTCCTGAAATTCTGCCCCGCTTTCAAGTCCCCTTCGCAGGCTTACTTCAATATATTTTTGGAGGATAGCTGTCATTTATAACTCTGCAGGTTTGTGAATTACAGTGCCCCTGAGCTCCTTTCTTCAACTCGCTTTCTTGTGAACTGGGCACAAAACCGCAGGATTGCTTCAGGCCCTAATCTGTTTCGGGCAGGGCATGCTGAGCCTTTGGTAAATTCCTCTTCCTGGTGGGAAATGAGCGTTACATTTGCCCGTGCAGACACCTACAGCTAGTCTCTCATTGGTTCTCCCTATTCCTGTTCATCTTGCACAGAAATTGCAAGCTGTGCCAAACAGGAGGTTAAAGGCACTGACTCTCCAAGCAGGGAGACTGTTAGTAAATCATCTGGAATGGTGAACCCGAGGACCAGGATACGAAAACTGAGATGCATTTTAAATCATTTCCCCATAACACGGTGGACCATACTGTGGGTTTCACATGCATGTTTTAGCTGGAGGAAGAATCCCTTGAACCTGAAGAGTTGGGACCCATGGAATAGGTACCATACAGTATGACTTCAAAGGGTGTGCATTTGCTCACCTAAACTCACCAATGCTATCAGCCTGAAGTGTCCAGCCTTATGTCTCAACCAGCTCTGGGTGTAGATGTGGTCAATCCCGGTTGCATCACATGCCCTGAGTGAATTATTTAAGAATTGCTCTCTAATTCACTGTCTTTGTGTTTTGTTTTCGAAATTTATTTTGATAATGGGATTTATCGGATTTTCACTGCTGCCTTTCGGCCGCTGTACACACCCTTGATTCTCTTACGGAGACATATATATCCATGGGTTTTAAGATTCTTCCTAGTCAGGTATATTCCTAGGCGTTGAATATGTGGTGTTGGGTCCATTTCGTTGAGCAAGGAGTAGGTCTTGTCTATTACATATTGGGCTTATGGAAAGTTATCTGTGCTAATTTCAGTCTCTGGTTTTATGCAGCACCCCAAGGCACCTTTCCCCATAAGCAAGCACTAGTTGGTTTTCTAAATTTGAGACCCTTTTCTATTTTGTAATTCAGTTCATGTGTAGTCAAGTTTACATTCCGTGTATTCGTGATATCTTATGATGTTTCTTTTTCTGTGTGACGTAGTTCACGTAGAATCACCGTACCTGCATCCACTCACTATGCCGCTATGGGCCTGATGACACAGATTTCATTGCTGAGTGATATTGCATTGTACGTACGTGCCACAAGTTCTTTATCCATTTTTTGCTTTCTGGGATATTTACCTGATACTGTAGACGAGCTTCTTGTGAACACAGCCGTCTCAAATATTGGGGTGGCTGTCTGTTTTTGATTTTAATTTCCGTAAGCTATAGGACCATAAGTGGAAGTGCCATAGGCTGTGTTGCTTTGTTTCTTTCGTGTTTCAGGAAACACCATACACTTCTCCAGGGTGGCTGCTGGCAATTTACATCCTGCCAATCAGCATAACAAGGCTCCCTGTTCTCCATATCCTGTCCTACCTTTCTGGATTTTACACTTTTTTCAGATGGCCCTTTTGCCAGGGGGGCAGTGAGACTTCATTGTAGTGCAGATTTCATTTACAGGCTTGCTTGGTTGGCCAAAAAGGGCGTATGCGTTTTTTCCTGAACATATTCAGGAAAAAACGCATACGCCCTTTTTGGCCAAGTGCATCATTGTCGACGTTCTGCCTCTTTTCCTATGCTTTCAGGGCAATTCCAGTCTACCCCCTGCAATCGTTTTCCTGAAATTCTGCCCCGCTTTCAAGTCCCCTTCGCAGGCTTACTTCAATATATTTTTGGAGGAAAGCTGTCATTTATAACTCTGCAGGTTTGTGAATTACAGTGCCCCTGAGCTCCTTTCTTCAACTCGCTTTCTTGTGAGCTGGGCACAAAACCGCAGGATTGCTTCAGGCCCTAATCTCTTTCCAGCAGGGCACACTGAGCCTTTGTTTAATTCCTCTTCCTGGTGGGCAATGAGCGTTACATTTGCCCGTGCAGACACCTACAGCTAGTCTCTCATTGGTTCTCCCTATTCCTGTTCATTTTGCACAGAAATTGCAAGCTGTGCCAAAGAGGAGGTTAAAGGCACTGACTCTCCAAGCGGGGAGAGTGTTAGTAAAGCATCTGGAATGGTGAACCCGAGGACCAGGATACGAAAACTGAGATGCATTTTAAATCATTTCCCAATCACATGGTGGACGATACTCTTGGTTTCCCATGCATGTTTTAGCTGGAGGAAGAATCCCTTGAACCTGGAGAGTTGGGACCCATGGAATGGGTACCATGCAGTATGACTTCAAAGGGTCTGCATTTGCTCACCGAAACTCACCAATGCTATCAGCCTGAAGTGTCCAGCCTTATGTCTCAACCAGCTCTGGGTGTAGATGTGGTCAATCCCGGTTGCATCACATGCCCTGAGTGAATTATTTAAGAATTGCTCTCTATTTCACTGTCTTTATGATTTTTTTTTGAAATTTATTTTGATAATGGGATTTATCGGATTTTCACTGCTGCGTTTATGCCGCTGTACACACGCTTGATTCTCTTACGGAGACATATATATCCATGGGTTTTAAGATTCTTCCTAGTCAGGTATATTCCTAGGCGTTGAATATGTGGTGTTGGGTCCATTTCGTTGAGCAAGGAGTAGGTCTTGTCTATTACATATTTGGCTTATGGAAAGTTATCTGTGCTAATTTCAGTCTCTGGTTTTATGAAGCACCCCAACGCACCTTTCCCCATAAGCAAGCACTAGTTGGTTTTCTAAATTTGAGACCCTGTTCTGTTTTGTAATTCAGTTCATGTGTAGTCAAGTTTACATTCCGTGTATTAGTGATATCTTATGATGTTTCTTTTTCTGTGTGACGTAGTTCACGTAGAATCACCGTACCTGCATCCACTCACTATGCCGCTACGGGCCTGATGACACAGATTTCATTGCTGAGTGATATTGCATTGTACGTACGTGCCACAACTTCTTTATCCATATTTTGCTTTCTGGGATATTTACCTGTTACTGTAGACGAGCTTCTTGTGAACACAGCCGTCCCAAATATTGGGGTGGCTGTCTGTTTTTGATTTTAATTTCCGTAAGCTATAGGACCATAAGTGGAAGTGCCATAGACTGTGTTGCTTTGTTTCTTATGTGTTTCAGGAAACACCATACACTTCTCCAGGCTGGCTGCTGGCAATTTACATCCTGCCAATCAGCATAACAAGGCTCCCTGTTCTCCATATCCTGTCCTACCTTTCTGGATTTTACACTTTTTTCAGATGGCCCTCTTGCCCGGGGGGCAGTGAGACTTCATTGTAGTGCAGATTTCCTTTACAGGCTTGCTTGGTTGGCCAAAAAGGGCGTATGCGTTTTTTCCTGAATATATTCAGGAAAAAACGCATACGCCCTTTTTGGCCAAGTGCATCATTGTCGACGTTCTGCCTCTTTTCCTATGCTTTCAGGGCAATTCCAGTCTACCCCCTGCAATCGTTTTCCTGAAATTCTGCCCCGCTTTCAAGTCCCCTTCGCAGGCTTACTTCAATATATTTTTGGAGGATAGCTGTCATTTATAACTCTGCAGGTTTGTGAATTACAGTGCCCCTGAGCTCCTTTCTT
This sequence comes from Phocoena phocoena, assembly GCF_963924675.1. Taxonomy (NCBI): domain Eukaryota; kingdom Metazoa; phylum Chordata; class Mammalia; order Artiodactyla; family Phocoenidae; genus Phocoena; species Phocoena phocoena. The sequence goes on along the minus strand of NW_027077370.1, from coordinate 795,577 downwards.
CAACTCGCTTTCTTGTGAACTGGGCACAAAACCGCAGGATTGCTTCAGGCCCTAATCTGTTTCGGGCAGGGCATGCTGAGCCTTTGGTAAATTCCTCTTCCTGGTGGGAAATGAGCGTTACATTTGCCCGTGCAGACACCTACAGCTAGTCTCTCATTGGTTCTCCCTATTCCTGTTCATCTTGCACAGAAATTGCAAGCTGTGCCAAACAGGAGGTTAAAGGCACTGACTCTCCAAGCAGGGAGACTGTTAGTAAATCATCTGGAATGGTGAACCCGAGGACCAGGATACGAAAACTGAGATGCATTTTAAATCATTTCCCCATAACACGGTGGACCATACTGTGGGTTTCACATGCATGTTTTAGCTGGAGGAAGAATCCCTTGAACCTGAAGAGTTGGGACCCATGGAATAGGTACCATACAGTATGACTTCAAAGGGTGTGCATTTGCTCACCTAAACTCACCAATGCTATCAGCCTGAAGTGTCCAGCCTTATGTCTCAACCAGCTCTGGGTGTAGATGTGGTCAATCCCGGTTGCATCACATGCCCTGAGTGAATTATTTAAGAATTGCTCTCTAATTCACTGTCTTTGTGTTTTGTTTTCGAAATTTATTTTGATAATGGGATTTATCGGATTTTCACTGCTGCCTTTCGGCCGCTGTACACACCCTTGATTCTCTTACGGAGACATATATATCCATGGGTTTTAAGATTCTTCCTAGTCAGGTATATTCCTAGGCGTTGAATATGTGGTGTTGGGTCCATTTCGTTGAGCAAGGAGTAGGTCTTGTCTATTACATATTGGGCTTATGGAAAGTTATCTGTGCTAATTTCAGTCTCTGGTTTTATGCAGCACCCCAAGGCACCTTTCCCCATAAGCAAGCACTAGTTGGTTTTCTAAATTTGAGACCCTTTTCTATTTTGTAATTCAGTTCATGTGTAGTCAAGTTTACATTCCGTGTATTCGTGATATCTTATGATGTTTCTTTTTCTGTGTGACGTAGTTCACGTAGAATCACCGTACCTGCATCCACTCACTATGCCGCTATGGGCCTGATGACACAGATTTCATTGCTGAGTGATATTGCATTGTACGTACGTGCCACAAGTTCTTTATCCATTTTTTGCTTTCTGGGATATTTACCTGATACTGTAGACGAGCTTCTTGTGAACACAGCCGTCTCAAATATTGGGGTGGCTGTCTGTTTTTGATTTTAATTTCCGTAAGCTATAGGACCATAAGTGGAAGTGCCATAGGCTGTGTTGCTTTGTTTCTTTCGTGTTTCAGGAAACACCATACACTTCTCCAGGGTGGCTGCTGGCAATTTACATCCTGCCAATCAGCATAACAAGGCTCCCTGTTCTCCATATCCTGTCCTACCTTTCTGGATTTTACACTTTTTTCAGATGGCCCTTTTGCCAGGGGGGCAGTGAGACTTCATTGTAGTGCAGATTTCATTTACAGGCTTGCTTGGTTGGCCAAAAAGGGCGTATGCGTTTTTTCCTGAACATATTCAGGAAAAAACGCATACGCCCTTTTTGGCCAAGTGCATCATTGTCGACGTTCTGCCTCTTTTCCTATGCTTTCAGGGCAATTCCAGTCTACCCCCTGCAATCGTTTTCCTGAAATTCTGCCCCGCTTTCAAGTCCCCTTCGCAGGCTTACTTCAATATATTTTTGGAGGAAAGCTGTCATTTATAACTCTGCAGGTTTGTGAATTACAGTGCCCCTGAGCTCCTTTCTTCAACTCGCTTTCTTGTGAGCTGGGCACAAAACCGCAGGATTGCTTCAGGCCCTAATCTCTTTCCAGCAGGGCACACTGAGCCTTTGTTTAATTCCTCTTCCTGGTGGGCAATGAGCGTTACATTTGCCCGTGCAGACACCTACAGCTAGTCTCTCATTGGTTCTCCCTATTCCTGTTCATTTTGCACAGAAATTGCAAGCTGTGCCAAAGAGGAGGTTAAAGGCACTGACTCTCCAAGCGGGGAGAGTGTTAGTAAAGCATCTGGAATGGTGAACCCGAGGACCAGGATACGAAAACTGAGATGCATTTTAAATCATTTCCCAATCACATGGTGGACGATACTCTTGGTTTCCCATGCATGTTTTAGCTGGAGGAAGAATCCCTTGAACCTGGAGAGTTGGGACCCATGGAATGGGTACCATGCAGTATGACTTCAAAGGGTCTGCATTTGCTCACCGAAACTCACCAATGCTATCAGCCTGAAGTGTCCAGCCTTATGTCTCAACCAGCTCTGGGTGTAGATGTGGTCAATCCCGGTTGCATCACATGCCCTGAGTGAATTATTTAAGAATTGCTCTCTATTTCACTGTCTTTATGATTTTTTTTTGAAATTTATTTTGATAATGGGATTTATCGGATTTTCACTGCTGCGTTTATGCCGCTGTACACACGCTTGATTCTCTTATGGAGACATATATATCCATGGGTTTTAAGATTCTTCCTAGTCAGGTATATTCCTAGGCGTTGAATATGTGGTGTTGGGTCCATTTCGTTGAGCAAGGAGTAGGTCTTGTCTATTACATATTTGGCTTATGGAAAGTTATCTGTGCTAATTTCAGTCTCTGGTTTTATGAAGCACCCCAACGCACCTTTCCCCATAAGCAAGCACTAGTTGGTTTTCTAAATTTGAGACCCTGTTCTGTTTTGTAATTCAGTTCATGTGTAGTCAAGTTTACATTCCGTGTATTAGTGATATCTTATGATGTTTCTTTTTCTGTGTGACGTAGTTCACGTAGAATCACCGTACCTGCATCCACTCACTATGCCGCTACGGGCCTGATGACACAGATTTCATTGCTGAGTGATATTGCATTGTACGTACGTGCCACAACTTCTTTATCCATATTTTGCTTTCTGGGATATTTACCTGTTACTGTAGACGAGCTTCTTGTGAACACAGCCGTCCCAAATATTGGGGTGGCTGTCTGTTTTTGATTTTAATTTCCGTAAGCTATAGGACCATAAGTGGAAGTGCCATAGACTGTGTTGCTTTGTTTCTTATGTGTTTCAGGAAACACCATACACTTCTCCAGGCTGGCTGGTGGCAATTTACATCCTGCCAATCAGCATAACAAGGCTCCCTGTTCTCCATATCCTGTCCTACCTTTCTGGATTTTACACTTTTTTCAGATGGCCCTCTTGCCCGGGGGGCAGTGAGACTTCATTGTAGTGCAGATTTCCTTTACAGGCTTGCTTGGTTGGCCAAAAAGGGCGTATGCGTTTTTTCCTGAATATATTCAGGAAAAAACGCATACGCCCTTTTTGGCCAAGTGCATCATTGTCGACGTTCTGCCTCTTTTCCTATGCTTTCAGGGCAATTCCAGTCTACCCCCTGCAATCGTTTTCCTGAAATTCTGCCCCGCTTTCAAGTCCCCTTCGCAGGCTTACTTCAATATATTTTTGGAGGATAGCTGTCATTTATAACTCTGCAGGTTTGTGAATTACAGTGCCCCTGAGCTCCTTTCTTCAACTCGCTTTCTTGTGAACTGGGCACAAAACCGCAGGATTGCTTCAGGCCCTAATCTGTTTCGGGCAGGGCATGCTGAGCCTTTGGTAAATTCCTCTTCCTGGTGGGAAATGAGCGTTACATTTGCCCGTGCAGACACCTACAGCTAGTCTCTCATTGGTTCTCCCTATTCCTGTTCATCTTGCACAGAAATTGCAAGCTGTGCCAAACAGGAGGTTAAAGGCACTGACTCTCCAAGCAGGGAGACTGTTAGTAAATCATCTGGAATGGTGAACCCGAGGACCAGGATACGAAAACTGAGATGCATTTTAAATCATTTCCCCATAACACGGTGGACCATACTGTGGGTTTCACATGCATGTTTTAGCTGGAGGAAGAATCCCTTGAACCTGAAGAGTTGGGACCCATGGAATAGGTACCATACAGTATGACTTCAAAGGGTGTGCATTTGCTCACCTAAACTCACCAATGCTATCAGCCTGAAGTGTCCAGCCTTATGTCTCAACCAGCTCTGGGTGTAGATGTGGTCAATCCCGGTTGCATCACATGCCCTGAGTGAATTATTTAAGAATTGCTCTCTAATTCACTGTCTTTGTGTTTTGTTTTCGAAATTTATTTTGATAATGGGATTTATCGGATTTTCACTGCTGCCTTTCGGCCGCTGTACACACCCTTGATTCTCTTACGGAGACATATATATCCATGGGTTTTAAGATTCTTCCTAGTCAGGTATATTCCTAGGCGTTGAATATGTGGTGTTGGGTCCATTTCGTTGAGCAAGGAGTAGGTCTTGTCTATTACATATTGGGCTTATGGAAAGTTATCTGTGCTAATTTCAGTCTCTGGTTTTATGCAGCACCCCAAGGCACCTTTCCCCATAAGCAAGCACTAGTTGGTTTTCTAAATTTGAGACCCTTTTCTATTTTGTAATTCAGTTCATGTGTAGTCAAGTTTACATTCCGTGTATTCGTGATATCTTATGATGTTTCTTTTTCTGTGTGACGTAGTTCACGTAGAATCACCGTACCTGCATCCACTCACTATGCCGCTATGGGCCTGATGACACAGATTTCATTGCTGAGTGATATTGCATTGTACGTACGTGCCACAAGTTCTTTATCCATTTTTTGCTTTCTGGGATATTTACCTGATACTGTAGACGAGCTTCTTGTGAACACAGCCGTCTCAAATATTGGGGTGGCTGTCTGTTTTTGATTTTAATTTCCGTAAGCTATAGGACCATAAGTGGAAGTGCCATAGGCTGTGTTGCTTTGTTTCTTTCGTGTTTCAGGAAACACCATACACTTCTCCAGGGTGGCTGCTGGCAATTTACATCCTGCCAATCAGCATAACAAGGCTCCCTGTTCTCCATATCCTGTCCTACCTTTCTGGATTTTACACTTTTTTCAGATGGCCCTTTTGCCAGGGGGGCAGTGAGACTTCATTGTAGTGCAGATTTCATTTACAGGCTTGCTTGGTTGGCCAAAAAGGGCGTATGCGTTTTTTCCTGAACATATTCAGGAAAAAACGCATACGCCCTTTTTGGCCAAGTGCATCATTGTCGACGTTCTGCCTCTTTTCCTATGCTTTCAGGGCAATTCCAGTCTACCCCCTGCAATCGTTTTCCTGAAATTCTGCCCCGCTTTCAAGTCCCCTTCGCAGGCTTACTTCAATATATTTTTGGAGGAAAGCTGTCATTTATAACTCTGCAGGTTTGTGAATTACAGTGCCCCTGAGCTCCTTTCTTCAACTCGCTTTCTTGTGAGCTGGGCACAAAACCGCAGGATTGCTTCAGGCCCTATTCTCTTTCCAGCAGGGCACACTGAGCCTTTGTTTAATTCCTCTTCCTGGTGGGCAATGAGCGTTACATTTGCCCGTGCAGACACCTACAGCTAGTCTCTCATTGGTTCTCCCTATTCCTGTTCATTTTGCACAGAAATTGCAAGCTGTGCCAAAGAGGAGGTTAAAGGCACTGACTCTCCAAGCGGGGAGAGTGTTAGTAAAGCATCTGGAATGGTGAACCCGAGGACCAGGATACGAAAACTGAGATGCATTTTAAATCATTTCCCAATCACATGGTGGACGATACTCTTGGTTTCCCATGCATGTTTTAGCTGGAGGAAGAATCCCTTGAACCTGGAGAGTTGGGACCCATGGAATGGGTACCATGCAGTATGACTTCAAATGGTCTGCATTTGCTCACCGAAACTCACCAATGCTATCAGCCTGAAGTGTCCAGCCTTATGTCTCAACCAGCTCTGGGTGTAGATGTGGTCAATCCCGGTTGCATCACATGCCCTGAGTGAATTATTTAAAAATTGCTCTCTATTTCACTGTCTTTATGATTTTTTTTTGAAATTTATTTTGATAATGGGATTTATCGGATTTTCACTGCTGCGTTTATGCCGCTGTACACACGCTTGATTCTCTTACGGAGACATATATATCCATGGGTTTTAAGATTCTTCCTAGTCAGGTATATTCCTAGGCGTTGAATATGTGGTGTTGGGTCCATTTCGTTGAGCAAGGAGTAGGTCTTGTCTATTACATATTTGGCTTATGGAAATTTATCTGTGCTAATTTCAGTCTCTGGTTTTATGAAGCACCCCAACGCACCTTTCCCCATAAGCAAGCACTAGTTGGTTTTCTAAATTTGAGACCCTGTTCTGTTTTGTAATTCAGTTCATGTGTAGTCAAGTTTACATTCCGTGTATTAGTGATATCTTATGATGTTTCTTTTTCTGTGTGACGTAGTTCACGTAGAATCACCGTACCTGCATCCACTCACTATGCCGCTACGGGCCTGATGACACAGATTTCATTGCTGAGTGATATTGCATTGTACGTACGTGCCACAACTTCTTTATCCATATTTTGCTTTCTGGGATATTTACCTGTTACTGTAGACGAGCTTCTTGTGAACACAGCCGTCCCAAATATTGGGGTGGCTGTCTGTTTTTGATTTTAATTTCCGTAAGCTATAGGACCATAAGTGGAAGTGCCATAGACTGTGTTGCTTTGTTTCTTTCGTGTTTCAGGAAACACCATACACTTCTCCAGGCTGGCTGCTGGCAATTTACATCCTGCCAATCAGCATAACAAGGCTCCCTGTTCTCCATATCCTGTCCTACCTTTCTGGATTTTACACTTTTTTCAGATGGCCCTCTTGCCCGGGGGGCAGTGAGACTTCATTGTAGTGCAGATTTCCTTTACAGGCTTGCTTGGTTGGCCAAAAAGGGCGTATGCGTTTTTTCCTGAATATATTCAGGAAAAAACGCATACGCCCTTTTTGGCCAAGTGCATCATTGTCGACGTTCTGCCTCTTTTCCTATGCTTTCAGGGCAATTCCAGTCTACCCCCTGCAATCGTTTTCCTGAAATTCTGCCCCGCTTTCAAGTCCCCTTCGCAGGCTTACTTCAATATATTTTTGGAGGATAGCTGTCATTTATAACTCTGCAGGTTTGTGAATTACAGTGCCCCTGAGCTCCTTTCTTCAACTCGCTTTCTTGTGAACTGGGCACAAAACCGCAGGATTGCTTCAGGCCCTAATCTGTTTCGGGCAGGGCATGCTGAGCCTTTGGTAAATTCCTCTTCCTGGTGGGAAATGAGCGTTACATTTGCCCGTGCAGACACCTACAGCTAGTCTCTCATTGGTTCTCCCTATTCCTGTTCATCTTGCACAGAAATTGCAAGCTGTGCCAAACAGGAGGTTAAAGGCACTGACTCTCCAAGCAGGGAGACTGTTAGTAAATCATCTGGAATGGTGAACCCGAGGACCAGGATACGAAAACTGAGATGCATTTTAAATCATTTCCCCATAACACGGTGGACCATACTGTGGGTTTCACATGCATGTTTTAGCTGGAGGAAGAATCCCTTGAACCTGAAGAGTTGGGACCCATGGAATAGGTACCATACAGTATGACTTCAAAGGGTGTGCATTTGCTCACCTAAACTCACCAATGCTATCAGCCTGAAGTGTCCAGCCTTATGTCTCAACCAGCTCTGGGTGTAGATGTGGTCAATCCCGGTTGCATCACATGCCCTGAGTGAATTATTTAAGAATTGCTCTCTATTTCACTGTCTTTGTGTTTTGTTTTCGAAATTTATTTTGATAATGGGATTTATCGGATTTTCACTGCTGCCTTTCGGCCGCTGTACACACCCTTGATTCTCTTACGGAGACATATATATCCATGGGTTTTAAGATTCTTCCTAATCAGGTATATTCCTAGGCGTTGAATATGTGGTGTTGGGTCCATTTCGTTGAGCAAGGAGTAGGTCTTGTCTATTACATATTGGGCTTATGGAAAGTTATCTGTGCTAATTTCAGTCTCTGGTTTTATGCAGCACCCCAAGGCACCTTTCCCCATAAGCAAGCACTAGTTGGTTTTCTAAATTTGAGACCCTTTTCTATTTTGTAATTCAGTTCATGTGTAGTCAAGTTTACATTCCGTGTATTCGTGATATCTTATGATGTTTCTTTTTCTGTGTGACGTAGTTCACGTAGAATCACCGTACCTGCATCCACTCACTATGCCGCTATGGGCCTGATGACACAGATTTCATTGCTGAGTGATATTGCATTGTACGTACGTGCCACAAGTTCTTTATCCATTTTTTGCTTTCTGGGATATTTACCTGATACTGTAGACGAGCTTCTTTTGAACACAGCCGTCTCAAATATTGGGGTGGCTGTCTGTTTTTGATTTTAATTTCCGTAAGCTATAGGACCATAAGTGGAAGTGCCATAGGCTGTGTTGCTTTGTTTCTTTCGTGTTTCAGGAAACACCATACACTTCTCCAGGGTGGCTGCTGGCAATTTACATCCTGCCAATCAGCATAACAAGGCTCCCTGTTCTCCATATCCTGTCCTACCTTTCTGGATTTTACACTTTTTTCAGATGGCCCTTTTGCCAGGGGGGCAGTGAGACTTCATTGTAGTGCAGATTTCATTTACAGGCTTGCTTGGTTGGCCAAAAAGGGCGTATGCGTTTTTTCCTGAATATATTCAGGAAAAAACGCATACGCCCTTTTTGGCCAAGTGCATCATTGTCGACGTTCTGCCTCTTTTCCTATGCTTTCAGGGCAATTCCAGTCTACCCCCTGCAATCGTTTTCCTGAAATTCTGCCCCGCTTTCAAGTCCCCTTCGCAGGCTTACTTCAATATATTTTTGGAGGAAAGCTGTCATTTATAACTCTGCAGGTTTGTGAATTACAGTGCCCCTGAGCTCCTTTCTTCAACTCGCTTTCTTGTGAGCTGGGCACAAAACCGCAGGATTGCTTCAGGCCCTAATCTCTTTCCAGCAGGGCACACTGAGCCTTTGTTTAATTCCTCTTCCTGGTGGGCAATGAGCGTTACATTTGCCCGTGCAGACACCTACAGCTAGTCTCTCATTGGTTCTCCCTATTCCTGTTCATTTTGCACAGAAATTGCAAGCTGTGCCAAAGAGGAGGTTAAAGGCACTGACTCTCCAAGCGGGGAGAGTGTTAGTAAAGCATCTGGAATGGTGAACCCGAGGACCAGGATACGAAAACTGAGATGCATTTTAAATCATTTCCCAATCACATGGTGGACGATACTCTTGGTTTCCCATGCATGTTTTAGCTGGAGGAAGAATCCCTTGAACCTGGAGAGTTGGGACCCATGGAATGGGTACCATGCAGTATGACTTCAAAGGGTCTGCATTTGCTCACCGAAACTCACCAATGCTATCAGCCTGAAGTGTCCAGCCTTATGTCTCAACCAGCTCTGGGTGTAGATGTGGTCAATCCCGGTTGCATCACATGCCCTGAGTGAATTATTTAAGAATTGCTCTCTATTTCACTGTCTTTATGATTTTTTTTTGAAATTTATTTTGATAATGGGATTTATCGGATTTTCACTGCTGCGTTTATGCCGCTGTACACACGCTTGATTCTCTTACGGAGACATATATATCCATGGGTTTTAAGATTCTTCCTAGTCAGGTATATTCCTAGGCGTTGAATATGTGGTGTTGGGTCCATTTCGTTGAGCAAGGAGTAGGTCTTGTCTATTACATATTTGGCTTATGGAAAGTTATCTGTGCTAATTTCAGTCTCTGGTTTTATGAAGCACCCCAACGCACCTTTCCCCATAAGCAAGCACTAGTTGGTTTTCTAAATTTGAGACCCTGTTCTGTTTTGTAATTCAGTTCATGTGTAGTCAAGTTTACATTCCGTGTATTAGTGATATCTTATGATGTTTCTTTTTCTGTGTGACGTAGTTCACGTAGAATCACCGTACCTGCATCCACTCACTATGCCGCTACGGGCCTGATGACACAGATTTCATTGCTGAGTGATATTGCATTGTACGTACGTGCCACAACTTCTTTATCCATATTTTGCTTTCTGGGATATTTACCTGTTACTGTAGACGAGCTTCTTGTGAACACAGCCGTCCCAAATATTGGGGTGGCTGTCTGTTTTTGATTTTAATTTCCGTAAGCTATAGGACCATAAGTGGAAGTGCCATAGACTGTGTTGCTTTGTTTCTTATGTGTTTCAGGAAACACCATACACTTCTCCAGGCTGGCTGCTGGCAATTTACATCCTGCCAATCAGCATAACAAGGCTCCCTGTTCTCCATATCCTGTCCTACCTTTCTGGATTTTACACTTTTTTCAGATGGCCCTCTTGCCCGGGGGGCAGTGAGACTTCATTGTAGTGCAGATTTCCTTTACAGGCTTGCTTGGTTGGCCAAAAAGGGCGTATGCGTTTTTTCCTGAATATATTCAGGAAAAAACGCATACGCCCTTTTTGGCCAAGTGCATCATTGTCGACGTTCTGCCTCTTTTCCTATGCTTTCAGGGCAATTCCAGTCTACCCCCTGCAATCGTTTTCCTGAAATTCTGCCCCGCTTTCAAGTCCCCTTCGCAGGCTTACTTCAATATATTTTTGGAGGATAGCTGTCATTTATAACTCTGCAGGTTTGTGAATTACAGTGCCCCTGAGCTCCTTTCTTCAACTCGCTTTCTTGTGAACTGGGCACAAAACCGCAGGATTGCTTCAGGCCCTAATCTGTTTCGGGCAGGGCATGCTGAGCCTTTGGTAAATTCCTCTTCCTGGTGGGAAATGAGCGTTACATTTGCCCGTGCAGACACCTACAGCTAGTCTCTCATTGGTTCTCCCTATTCCTGTTCATCTTGCACAGAAATTGCAAGCTGTGCCAAACAGGAGGTTAAAGGCATCGACTCTCCAAGCAGGGAGACTGTTAGTAAATCATCTGGAATGGTGAACCCGAGGACCAGGATACGAAAACTGAGATGCATTTTAAATCATTTCCCCATAACACGGTGGACCATACTGTGGGTTTCACATGCATGTTTTAGCTGGAGGAAGAATCCCTTGAACCTGAAGAGTTGGGACCCATGGAATAGGTACCATACAGTATGACTTCAAAGGGTGTGCATTTGCTCACCTAAACTCACCAATGCTATCAGCCTGAAGTGTCCAGCCTTATGTCTCAACCAGCTCTGGGTGTAGATGTGGTCAATCCCGGTTGCATCACATGCCCTGAGTGAATTATTTAAGAATTGCTCTCTATTTCACTGTCTTTGTGTTTTGTTTTCGAAATTTATTTTGATAATGGGATTTATCGGATTTTCACTGCTGCCTTTCGGCCGCTGTACACACCCTTGATTCTCTTACGGAGACATATATATCCATGGGTTTTAAGATTCTTCCTAGTCAGGTATATTCCTAGGCGTTGAATATGTGGTGTTGGGTCCATTTCGTTGAGCAAGGAGTAGGTCTTGTCTATTACATATTTGGCTTATGGAAAGTTATCTGTGCTAATTTCAGTCTCTGGTTTTATGAAGCACCCCAACGCACCTTTCCCCATAAGCAAGCACTAGTTGGTTTTCTAAATTTGAGACCCTGTTCTGTTTTGTAATTCAGTTCATGTGTAGTCAAGTTTACATTCCGTGTATTAGTGATATCTTATGATGTTTCTTTTTCTGTGTGACGTAGTTCACGTAGAATCACCGTACCTGCATCCACTCACTATGCCGCTACGGGCCTGATGACACAGATTTCATTGCTGAGTGATATTGCATTGTACGTACGTGCCACAACTTCTTTATCCATATTTTGCTTTCTGGGATATTTACCTGTTACTGTAGACGAGCTTCTTGTGAACACAGCCGTCCCAAATATTGGGGTGGCTGTCTGTTTTTGATTTTAATTTCCGTAAGCTATAGGACCATAAGTGGAAGTGCCATAGACTGTGTTGCTTTGTTTCTTATGTGTTTCAGGAAACACCATACACTTCTCCAGGCTGGCTGCTGGCAATTTACATCCTGCCAATCAGCATAACAAGGCTCCCTGTTCTCCATATCCTGTCCTACCTTTCTGGATTTTACACTTTTTTCAGATGGCCCTCTTGCCCGGGGGGCAGTGAGACTTCATTGTAGTGCAGATTTCCTTTACAGGCTTGCTTGGTTGGCCAAAAAGGGCGTATGCGTTTTTTCCTGAATATATTCAGGAAAAAACGCATACGCCCTTTTTGGCCAAGTGCATCATTGTCGACGTTCTGCCTCTTTTCCTATGCTTTCAGGGCAATTCCAGTCTACCCCCTGCAATCGTTTTCCTGAAATTCTGCCCCGCTTTCAAGGCCCCTTCGCAGGCTTACTTCAATATATTTTTGGAGGATAGCTGTCATTTATAACTCTGCAGGTTTGTGAATTACAGTGCCCCTGAGCTCCTTTCTTCAACTCGCTTTCTTGTGAACTGGGCACAAAACCGCAGGATTGCTTCAGGCCCTAATCTGTTTCGGGCAGGGCATGCTGAGCCTTTGGTAAATTCCTCTTCCTGGTGGGAAATGAGCGTTACATTTGCCCGTGCAGACACCTACAGCTAGTCTCTCATTGGTTCTCCCTATTCCTGTTCATCTTGCACAGAAATTGCAAGCTGTGCCAAACAGGAGGTTAAAGGCACTGACTCTCCAAGCAGGGAGACTGTTAGTAAATCATCTGGAATGGTGATCCCGAGGACCAGGATACGAAAACTGAGATGCATTTTAAATCATTTCCCCATAACACGGTGGACCATACTGTGGGTTTCACATGCATGTTTTAGCTGGAGGAAGAATCCCTTGAACCTGAAGAGTTGGGACCCATGGAATAGGTACCATACAGTATGACTTCAAAGGGTGTGCATTTGCTCACCTAAACTCACCAATGCTATCAGCCTGAAGTGTCCAGCCTTATGTCTCAACCAGCTCTGGGTGTAGATGTGGTCAATCCCGGTTGCATCACATGCCCTGAGTGAATTATTTAAGAATTGCTCTCTATTTCACTGTCTTTGTGTTTTGTTTTCGAAATTTATTTTGATAATGGGATTTATCGGATTTTCACTGCTGCCTTTCGGCCGCTGTACACACCCTTGATTCTCTTACGGAGACATATATATCCATGGGTTTTAAGATTCTTCCTAGTCAGGTATATTCCTAGGCGTTGAATATGTGGTGTTGGGTCCATTTCGTTGAGCAAGGAGTAGGTCTTGTCTATTACATATTGGGCTTATGGAAAGTTATCTGTGCTAATTTCAGTCTCTGGTTTTATGCAGCACCCCAAGGCACCTTTCCCCATAAGCAAGCACTAGTTGGTTTTCTAAATTTGAGGCCCTGTTCTGTTTTGTAATTCAGTTCATGTGTAGTCAAGTTTACATTCCGTGTATTCGTGATATCTTATGATGTTTCTTTTTCTGTGTGACGTAGTTCACGTAGAATCACCGTACCTGCATCCACTCACTATGCCGCTATGGGCCTGATGACACAGATTTCATTGCTGAGTGATATTGCATTGTACGTACGTGCCACAAGTTCTTTATCCATTTTTTGCTTTCTGGGATATTTACCTGATACTGTAGACGAGCTTCTTGTGAACACAGCCGTCTCAAATATTGGGGTGGCTGTCTGTTTTTGATTTTAATTTCCGTAAGCTATAGGACCATAAGTGGAAGTGCCATAGGCTGTGTTGCTTTGTTTCTTTCGTGTTTCAGGAAACACCATACACTTCTCCAGGGTGGCTGCTGGCAATTTACATCCTGCCAATCAGCATAACAAGGCTCCCTGTTCTCCATATCCTGTCCTACCTTTCTGGATTTTACACTTTTTTCAGATGGCCCTTTTGCCAGGGGGGCAGTGAGACTTCATTGTAGTGCAGATTTCATTTACAGGCTTGCTTGGTTGGCCAAAAAGGGCGTATGCGTTTTTTCCTGAATATATTCAGGAAAAAACGCATACGCCCTTTTTGGCCAAGTGCATCATTGTCGACGTTCTGCCTCTTTTCCTATGCTTTCAGGGCAATTCCAGTCTACCCCCTGCAATCGTTTTCCTGAAATTCTGCCCCGCTTTCAAGTCCCCTTCGCAGGCTTACTTCAATATATTTTTGGAGGAAAGCTGTCATTTATAACTCTGCAGGTTTGTGAATTACAGTGCCCCTGAGCTCCTTTCTTCAACTCGCTTTCTTGTGAGCTGGGCACAAAACCGCAGGATTGCTTCAGGCCCTAATCTCTTTCCAGCAGGGCACACTGAGCCTTTGTTTAATTCCTCTTCCTGGTGGGCAATGAGCGTTACATTTGCCCGTGCAGACACCTACAGCTAGTCTCTCATTGGTTCTCCCTATTCCTGTTCATTTTGCACAGAAATTGCAAGCTGTGCCAAAGAGGAGGTTAAAGGCACTGACTCTCCAAGCAGGGAGAGTGTTAGTAAAGCATCTGGAATGGTGAACCCGAGGACCAGGATACGAAAACTGAGATGCATTTTAAATCATTTCCCAATCACATGGTGGACGATACTCTTGGTTTCCCATGCATGTTTTAGCTGGAGGAAGAATCCCTTGAACCTGGAGAGTTGGGACCCATGGAATGGGTACCATGCAGTATGACTTCAAAGGGTCTGCATTTGCTCACCGAAACTCACCAATGCTATCAGCCTGAAGTGTCCAGCCTTATGTCTCAACCAGCTCTGGGTGTAGATGTGGTCAATCCCGGTTGCATCACATGCCCTGAGTGAATTATTTAAGAATTGCTCTCTATTTCACTGTCTTTATGATTTTTTTTTGAAATTTATTTTGATAATGGGATTTATCGGATTTTCACTGCTGCGTTTATGCCGCTGTACACACGCTTGATTCTCTTACGGAGACATATATATCCATGGGTTTTAAGATTCTTCCTAGTCAGGTATATTCCTAGGTGTTGAATATGTGGTGTTGGGTCCATTTCGTTGAGCAAGGAGTAGGTCTTGTCTATTACATATTTGGCTTATGGAAAGTTATCTGTGCTAATTTCAGTCTCTGGTTTTATGAAGCACCCCAACGCACATTTCCCCATAAGCAAGCACTAGTTGGTTTTCTAAATTTGAGACCCTGTTCTGTTTTGTATTTCAGTTCATGTGTAGTCAAGTTTACATTCCGTGTATTAGTGATATCTTATGATGTTTCTTTTTCTGTGTGACGTAGTTCACGTAGAATCACCGTACCTGCATCCACTCACTATGCCGCTACGGGCCTGATGACACAGATTTCATTGCTGAGTGATATTGCATTGTACGTACGTGCCACAACTTCTTTATCCATATTTTGCTTTCTGGGATATTTACCTGTTACTGTAGACGAGCTTCTTGTGAACACAGCCGTCCCAAATATTGGGGTGGCTGTCTGTTTTTGATTTTAATTTCCGTAAGCTATAGGACCATAAATGGAAGTGCCATAGACTGTGTTGCTTTGTTTCTTATGTGTTTCAGGAAACACCATACACTTCTCCAGGCTGGCTGCTGGCAATTTACATCCTGCCAATCAGCATAACAAGGCTCCCTGTTCTCCATATCCTGTCCTACCTTTCTGGATTTTACACTTTTTTCAGATGGCCCTCTTGCCCGGGGGGCAGTGAGACTTCATTGTAGTGCAGATTTCCTTTACAGGCTTGCTTGGTTGGCCAAAAAGGGCGTATGCGTTTTTTCCTGAATATATTCAGGAAAAAACGCATACGCCCTTTTTGGCCAAGTGCATCATTGTCGACGTTCTGCCTCTTTTCCTATGCTTTCAGGGCAATTCCAGTCTACCCCCTGCAATCGTTTTCCTGAAATTCTGCCCCGCTTTCAAGTCCCCTTCGCAGGCTTACTTCAATATATTTTTGGAGGATAGCTGTCATTTATAACTCTGCAGGTTTGTGAATTACAGTGCCCCTGAGCTCCTTTCTTCAACTCGCTTTCTTGTGAACTGGGCACAAAACCGCAGGATTGCTTCAGGCCCTAATCTGTTTCGGGCAGGGCATGCTGAGCCTTTGGTAAATTCCTCTTCCTGGTGGGAAATGAGCGTTACATTTGCCCGTGCAGACACCTACAGCTAGTCTCTCATTGGTTCTCCCTATTCCTGTTCATCTTGCACAGAAATTGCAAGCTGTGCCAAACAGGAGGTTAAAGGCACTGACTCTCCAAGCAGGGAGACTGTTAGTAAATCATCTGGAATGGTGAACCCGAGGACCAGGATACGAAAACTGAGATGCATTTTAAATCATTTCCCCATAACACGGTGGACCATACTGTGGGTTTCACATGCATGTTTTAGCTGGAGGAAGAATCCCTTGAACCTGAAGAGTTGGGACCCATGGAATAGGTACCATACAGTATGACTTCAAAGGGTGTGCATTTGCTCACCTAAACTCACCAATGCTATCAGCCTGAAGTGTCCAGCCTTATGTCTCAACCAGCTCTGGGTGTAGATGTGGTCAATCCCGGTTGCATCACATGCCCTGAGTGAATTATTTAAGAATTGCTCTCTATTTCACTGTCTTTGTGTTTTGTTTTCGAAATTTATTTTGATAATGGGATTTATCGGATTTTCACTGCTGCCTTTCGGCCGCTGTACACACCCTTGATTCTCTTACGGAGACATATATATCCATGGGTTTTAAGATTCTTCCTAGTCAGGTATATTCCTAGGCGTTGAATATGTGGTGTTGGGTCCATTTCGTTGAGCAAGGAGTAGGTCTTGTCTATTACATATTGGGCTTATGGAAAGTTATCTGTGCTAATTTCAGTCTCTGGTTTTATGCAGCACCCCAAGGCACCTTTCCCCATAAGCAAGCACTAGTTGGTTTTCTAAATTTGAGACCCTTTTCTATTTTGTAATTCAGTTCATGTGTAGTCAAGTTTACATTCCGTGTATTCGTGATATCTTATGATGTTTCTTTTTCTGTGTGACGTAGTTCACGTAGAATCACCGTACCTGCATCCACTCACTATGCCGCTATGGGCCTGATGACACAGATTTCATTGCTGAGTGATATTGCATTGTACGTACGTGCCACAAGTTCTTTATCCATTTTTTGCTTTCTGGGATATTTACCTGATACTGTAGACGAGCTTCTTGTGAACACAGCCGTCTCAAATATTGGGGTGGCTGTCTGTTTTTGATTTTAATTTCCGTAAGCTATAGGACCATAAGTGGAAGTGCCATAGGCTGTGTTGCTTTGTTTCTTTCGTGTTTCAGGAAACACCATACACTTCTCCAGGGTGGCTGCTGGCAATTTACATCCTGCCAATCAGCATAACAAGGCTCCCTGTTCTCCATATCCTGTCCTACCTTTCTGGATTTTACACTTTTTTCAGATGGCCCTTTTGCCAGGGGGGCAGTGAGACTTCATTGTAGTGCAGATTTCATTTACAGGCTTGCTTGGTTGGCCAAAAAGGGCGTATGCGTTTTTTCCTGAATATATTCAGGAAAAAACGCATACGCCCTTTTTGGCCAAGTGCATCATTGTCGACGTTCTGCCTCTTTTCCTATGCTTTCAGGGCAATTCCAGTCTACCCCCTGCAATCGTTTTCCTGAAATTCTGCCCCGCTTTCAAGTCCCCTTCGCAGGCTTACTTCAATATATTTTTGGAGGAAAGCTGTCATTTATAACTCTGCAGGTTTGTGAATTACAGTGCCCCTGAGCTCCTTTCTTCAACTCGCTTTCTTGTGAGCTGGGCACAAAACCGCAGGTTTGCTTCAGGCCCTAATCTGTTTCCAGCAGGGCACACTGAGCCTTTGTTTAATTCCTCTTCCTGGTGGGCAATGAGCGTTACATTTGCCCGTGCAGACACCTACAGCTAGTCTCTCATTGGTTCTCCCTATTCCTGTTCATTTTGCACAGAAATTGCAAGCTGTGCCAAAGAGGAGGTTAAAGGCACTGACTCTCCAAGCGGGGAGAGTGTTAGTAAAGCATCTGGAATGGTGAACCCGAGGACCAGGATACGAAAACTGAGATGCATTTTAAATCATTTCCCAATCACATGGTGGACGATACTCTTGGTTTCCCATGCATGTTTTAGCTGGAGGAAGAATCCCTTGAACCTGGAGAGTTGGGACCCATGGAATGGGTACCATGCAGTATGACTTCAAAGGGTCTGCATTTGCTCACCGAAACTCACCAATGCTATCAGCCTGAAGTGTCCAGCCTTATGTCTCAACCAGCTCTGGGTGTAGATGTGTTAAATCCCGGTTGCATCACATGCCCTGAGTGAATTATTTAAGAATTGCTCTCTATTTCACTGTCTTTATGATTTTTTTTTGAAATTTATTTTGATAATGGGATTTATCGGATTTTCACTGCTGCGTTTATGCCGCTGTACACACGCTTGATTCTCTTACGGAGACATATATATCCATGGGTTTTAAGATTCTTCCTAGTCAGGTATATTCCTAGGCGTTGAATATGTGGTGTTGGGTCCATTTCGTTGAGCAAGGAGTAGGTCTTGTCTATTACATATTTGGCTTATGGAAAGTTATCTGTGCTAATTTCAGTCTCTGGTTTTATGAAGCACCCCAACGCACCTTTCCCCATAAGCAAGCACTAGTTGGTTTTCTAAATTTGAGACCCTGTTCTGTTTTGTAATTCAGTTCATGTGTAGTCAAGTTTACATTCCGTGTATTAGTGATATCTTATGATGTTTCTTTTTCTGTGTGACGTAGTTCACGTAGAATCACCGTACCTGCATCCACTCACTATGCCGCTACGGGCCTGATGACACAGATTTCATTGCTGAGTGATATTGCATTGTACGTACGTGCCACAACTTCTTTATCCATATTTTGCTTTCTGGGATATTTACCTGTTACTGTAGACGAGCTTCTTGTGAACACAGCCGTCCCAAATATTGGGGTGGCTGTCTGTTTTTGATTTTAATTTCCGTAAGCTATAGGACCATAAGTGGAAGTGCCATAGACTGTGTTGCTTTGTTTCTTATGTGTTTCAGGAAACACCATACACTTCTCCAGGCTGGCTGCTGGCAATTTACATCCTGCCAATCAGCATAACAAGGCTCCCTGTTCTCCATATCCTGTCCTACCTTTCTGGATTTTACACTTTTTTCAGATGGCCCTCTTGCCCGGGGGGCAGTGAGACTTCATTGTAGTGCAGATTTCCTTTACAGGCTTGCTTGGTTGGCCAAAAAGGGCGTATGCGTTTTTTCCTGAATATATTCAGGAAAAAACGCATACGCCCTTTTTGGCCAAGTGCATCATTGTCGACGTTCTGCCTCTTTTCCTATGCTTTCAGGGCAATTCCAGTCTACCCCCTGCAATCGTTTTCCTGAAATTCTGCCCCGCTTTCAAGTCCCCTTCGCAGGCTTACTTCAATATATTTTTGGAGGATAGCTGTCATTTATAACTCTGCAGGTTTGTGAATTACAGTGCCCCTGAGCTCCTTTCTTCAACTCGCTTTCTTGTGAACTGGGCACAAAACCGCAGGATTGCTTCAGGCCCTAATCTGTTTCGGGCAGGGCATGCTGAGCCTTTGGTAAATTCCTCTTCCTGGTGGGAAATGAGCGTTACATTTGCCCGTGCAGACACCTACAGCTAGTCTCTCATTGGTTCTCCCTATTCCTGTTCATCTTGCACAGAAATTGCAAGCTGTGCCAAACAGGAGGTTAAAGGCACTGACTCTCCAAGCAGGGAGACTGTTAGTAAATCATCTGGAATGGTGAACCCGAGGACCAGGATACGAAAACTGAGATGCATTTTAAATCATTTCCCCATAACACGGTGGACCATACTGTGGGTTTCACATGCATGTTTTAGCTGGAGGAAGAATCCCTTGAACCTGAAGAGTTGGGACCCATGGAATAGGTACCATACAGTATGACTTCAAAGGGTGTGCATTTGCTCACCTAAACTCACCAATGCTATCAGCCTGAAGTGTCCAGCCTTATGTCTCAACCAGCTCTGGGTGTAGATGTGGTCAATCCCGGTTGCATCACATGCCCTGAGTGAATTATTTAAGAATTGCTCTCTATTTCACTGTCTTTGTGTTTTGTTTTCGAAATTTATTTTGATAATGGGATTTATCGGATTTTCACTGCTGCCTTTTGGCCGCTGTACACACCCTTGATTCTCTTACGGAGACATATATATCCATGGGTATTAAGATTCTTCCTAGTCAGGTATATTCCTAGGCGTTGAATATGTGGTGTTGGGTCCATTTCGTTGAGCAAGGAGTAGGTCTTGTCTATTACATATTGGGCTTATGGAAAGTTATCTGTGCTAATTTCAGTCTCTGGTTTTATGCAGCACCCCAAGGCACCTTTCCCCATAAGCAAGCACTAGTTGGTTTTCTAAATTTGAGACCCTTTTCTGTTTTGTAATTCAGTTCATGTGTAGTCAAGTTTACATTCCGTGTATTCGTGATATCTTATGATGTTTCTTTTTCTGTGTGACGTAGTTCACGTAGAATCACCGTACCTGCATCCACTCACTATGCCGCTACGGGCCTGATGACACAGATTTCATTGCTGAGTGATATTGCATTGTACGTACGTGCCACAAGTTCTTTATCCATTTTTTGCTTTCTGGGATATTTACCTGATACTGTAGACGAGCTTCTTGTGAACACAGCCGTCTCAAATATTGGGGTGGCTGTCTGTTTTTGATTTTAATTTCCGTAAGCTATAGGACCATAAGTGGAAGTGCCATAGGCTGTGTTGCTTTGTTTCTTTCGTGTTTCAGGAAACACCATACACTTCTCCAGGGTGGCTGCTGGCAATTTACATCCTGCCAATCAGCATAACAAGGCTCCCTGTTCTCCATATCCTGTCCTACCTTTCTGGATTTTACACTTTTTTCAGATGGCCCTTTTGCCAGGGGGGCAGTGAGACTTCATTGTAGTGCAGATTTCATTTACAGGCTTGCTTGGTTGGCCAAAAAGGGCGTATGCGTTTTTTCCTGAATATATTCAGGAAAAAACGCATACGCCCTTTTTGGCCAAGTGCATCATTGTCGACGTTCTGCCTCTTTTCCTATGCTTTCAGGGCAATTCCAGTCTACCCCCTGCAATCGTTTTCCTGAAATTCTGCCCCGCTTTCAAGTCCCCTTCGCAGGCTTACTTCAATATATTTTTGGAGGAAAGCTGTCATTTATAACTCTGCAGGTTTGTGAATTACAGTGCCCCTGAGCTCCTTTCTTCAACTCGCTTTCTTGTGAGCTGGGCACAAAACCGCAGGATTGCTTCAGGCCCTAATCTGTTTCCAGCAGGGCACACTGAGCCTTTGTTTAATTCCTCTTCCTGGTGGGCAATGAGCGTTACATTTGCCCGTGCAGACACCTACAGCTAGTCTCTCATTGGTTCTCCCTATTCCTGTTCATTTTGCACAGAAATTGCAAGCTGTGCCAAAGAGGAGGTTAAAGGCACTGACTCTCCAAGCGGGGAGAGTGTTAGTAAAGCATCTGGAATGGTGAACCCGAGGACCAGGATACGAAAACTGAGATGCATTTTAAATCATTTCCCAATCACATGGTGGACGATACTCTTGGTTTCCCATGCATGTTTTAGCTGGAGGAAGAATCCCTTGAACCTGGAGAGTTGGGACCCATGGAATGGGTACCATGCAGTATGACTTCAAAGGGTCTGCATTTGCTCACCGAAACTCACCAATGCTATCAGCCTGAAGTGTCCAGCCTTATGTCTCAACCAGCTCTGGGTGTAGATGTGTTAAATCCCGGTT
Organism: Phocoena phocoena; assembly: GCF_963924675.1. NCBI lineage: Eukaryota > Metazoa > Chordata > Mammalia > Artiodactyla > Phocoenidae > Phocoena > Phocoena phocoena. The sequence continues at coordinate 774,074 of NW_027077370.1, read as the reverse complement.
GCATCACATGCCCTGAGTGAATTATTTAAGAATTGCTCTCTATTTCACTGTCTTTATGATTTTTTTTTGAAATTTATTTTGATAATGGGATTTATCGGATTTTCACTGCTGCGTTTATGCCGCTGTACACACGCTTGATTCTCTTACGGAGACATATATATCCATGGGTTTTAAGATTCTTCCTAGTCAGGTATATTCCTAGGCGTTGAATATGTGGTGTTGGGTCCATTTCGTTGAGCAAGGAGTAGGTCTTGTCTATTACATATTTGGCTTATGGAAAGTTATCTGTGCTAATTTCAGTCTCTGGTTTTATGAAGCACCCCAACGCACCTTTCCCCATAAGCAAGCACTAGTTGGTTTTCTAAATTTGAGACCCTGTTCTGTTTTGTAATTCAGTTCATGTGTAGTCAAGTTTACATTCCGTGTATTAGTGATATCTTATGATGTTTCTTTTTCTGTGTGACGTAGTTCACGTAGAATCACCGTACCTGCATCCACTCACTATGCCGCTACGGGCCTGATGACACAGATTTCATTGCTGAGTGATATTGCATTGTACGTACGTGCCACAACTTCTTTATCCATATTTTGCTTTCTGGGATATTTACCTGTTACTGTAGACGAGCTTCTTGTGAACACAGCCGTCCCAAATATTGGGGTGGCTGTCTGTTTTTGATTTTAATTTCCGTAAGCTATAGGACCATAAGTGGAAGTGCCATAGACTGTGTTGCTTTGTTTCTTATGTGTTTCAGGAAACACCATACACTTCTCCAGGCTGGCTGCTGGCAATTTACATCCTGCCAATCAGCATAACAAGGCTCCCTGTTCTCCATATCCTGTCCTACCTTTCTGGATTTTACACTTTTTTCAGATGGCCCTCTTGCCCGGGGGGCAGTGAGACTTCATTGTAGTGCAGATTTCCTTTACAGGCTTGCTTGGTTGGCCAAAAAGGGCGTATGCGTTTTTTCCTGAATATATTCAGGAAAAAACGCATACGCCCTTTTTGGCCAAGTGCATCATTGTCGACGTTCTGCCTCTTTTCCTATGCTTTCAGGGCAATTCCAGTCTACCCCCTGCAATCGTTTTCCTGAAATTCTGCCCCGCTTTCAAGTCCCCATCGCAGGCTTACTTCAATATATTTTTGGAGGATAGCTGTCATTTATAACTCTGCAGGTTTGTGAATTACAGTGCCCCTGAGCTCCTTTCTTCAACTCGCTTTCTTGTGAACTGGGCACAAAACCGCAGGATTGCTTCAGGCCCTAATCTGTTTCGGGCAGGGCATGCTGAGCCTTTGGTAAATTCCTCTTCCTGGTGGGAAATGAGCGTTACATTTGCCCGTGCAGACACCTACAGCTAGTCTCTCATTGGTTCTCCCTATTCCTGTTCATCTTGCACAGAAATTGCAAGCTGTGCCAAACAGGAGGTTAAAGGCACTGACTCTCCAAGCAGGGAGACTGTTAGTAAATCATCTGGAATGGTGAACCCGAGGACCAGGATACGAAAACTGAGATGCATTTTAAATCATTTCCCCATAACACGGTGGGCCATACTGTGGGTTTCACATGCATGTTTTAGCTGGAGGAAGAATCCCTTGAACCTGAAGAGTTGGGACCCATGGAATAGGTACCATACAGTATGACTTCAAAGGGTGTGCATTTGCTCACCTAAACTCACCAATGCTATCAGCCTGAAGTGTCCAGCCTTATGTCTCAACCAGCTCTGGGTGTAGATGTGGTCAATCCCGGTTGCATCACATGCCCTGAGTGAATTATTTAAGAATTGCTCTCTATTTCACTGTCTTTGTGTTTTGTTTTCGAAATTTATTTTGATAATGGGATTTATCGGATTTTCACTGCTGCCTTTCGGCCGCTGTACACACCCTTGATTCTCTTACGGAGACATATATATCCATGGGTTTTAAGATTCTTCCTAGTCAGGTATATTCCTAGGCGTTGAATATGTGGTGTTGGGTCCATTTCGTTGAGCAAGGAGTAGGTCTTTTCTATTACATATTGGGCTTATGGAAAGTTATCTGTGCTAATTTCAGTCTCTGGTTTTATGCAGCACCCCAAGGCACCTTTCCCCATAAGCAAGCACTAGTTGGTTTTCTAAATTTGAGACCCTTTTCTATTTTGTAATTCAGTTCATGTGTAGTCAAGTTTACATTCCGTGTATTCGTGATATCTTATGATGTTTCTTTTTCTGTGTGACGTAGTTCACGTAGAATCACCGTACCTGCATCCACTCACTATGCCGCTATGGGCCTGATGACACAGATTTCATTGCTGAGTGATATTGCATTGTACGTACGTGCCACAAGTTCTTTATCCATTTTTTGCTTTCTGGGATATTTACCTGATACTGTAGACGAGCTTCTTGTGAACACAGCCGTCTCAAATATTGGGGTGGCTGTCTGTTTTTGATTTTAATTTCCGTAAGCTATAGGACCATAAGTGGAAGTGCCATAGGCTGTGTTGCTTTGTTTCTTTCGTGTTTCAGGAAACACCATACACTTCTCCAGGGTGGCTGCTGGCAATTTACATCCTGCCAATCAGCATAACAAGGCTCCCTGTTCTCCATATCCTGTCCTACCTTTCTGGATTTTACACTTTTTTCAGATGGCCCTTTTGCCAGGGGGGCAGTGAGACTTCATTGTAGTGCAGATTTCATTTACAGGCTTGCTTGGTTGGCCAAAAAGGGCGTATGCGTTTTTTCCTGAATATATTCAGGAAAAAACGCATACGCCCTTTTTGGCCAAGTGCATCATTGTCGACGTTCTGCCTCTTTTCCTATGCTTTCAGGGCAATTCCAGTCTACCCCCTGCAATCGTTTTCCTGAAATTCTGCCCCGCTTTCAAGTCCCCTTCGCAGGCTTACTTCAATATATTTTTGGAGGAAAGCTGTCATTTATAACTCTGCAGGTTTGTGAATTACAGTGCCCCTGAGCTCCTTTCTTCAACTCGCTTTCTTGTGAGCTGGGCACAAAACCGCAGGATTGCTTCAGGCCCTAATCTGTTTCCAGCAGGGCACACTGAGCCTTTGTTTAATTCCTCTTCCTGGTGGGCAATGAGTGTTACATTTGCCCGTGCAGACACCTACAGCTAGTCTCTCATTGGTTCTCCCTATTCCTGTTCATTTTGCACAGAAATTGCAAGCTGTGCCAAAGAGGAGGTTAAAGGCACTGACTCTCCAAGCGGGGAGAGTGTTAGTAAAGCATCTGGAATGGTGAACCCGAGGACCAGGATACGAAAACTGAGATGCATTTTAAATCATTTCCCAATCACATGGTGGACGATACTCTTGGTTTCCCATGCATGTTTTAGCTGGAGGAAGAATCCCTTGAACCTGGAGAGTTGGGACCCATGGAATGGGTACCATGCAGTATGACTTCAAAGGGTCTGCATTTGCTCACCGAAACTCACCAATACTATCAGCCTGAAGTGTCCAGCCTTATGTCTCAACCAGCTCTGGGTGTAGATGTGTTAAATCCCGGTTGCATCACATGCCCTGAGTGAATTATTTAAGAATTGCTCTCTATTTCACTGTCTTTATGATTTTTTTTTGAAATTTATTTTGATAATGGGATTTATCGGATTTTCACTGCTGCGTTTATGCCGCTGTACACACGCTTGATTCTCTTACGGAGACATATATATCCATGGGTTTTAAGATTCTTCCTAGTCAGGTATATTCCTAGGCGTTGAATATGTGGTGTTGGGTCCATTTCGTTGAGCAAGGAGTAGGTCTTGTCTATTACATATTTGGCTTATGGAAAGTTATCTGTGCTAATTTCAGTCTCTGGTTTTATGAAGCACCCCAACGCACCTTTCCCCATAAGCAAGCACTAGTTGGTTTTCTAAATTTGAGACCCTGTTCTGTTTTGTAATTCAGTTCATGTGTAGTCAAGTTTACATTCCGTGTATTAGTGATATCTTATGATGTTTCTTTTTCTGTGTGACGTAGTTCACGTAGAATCACCGTACCTGAATCCACTCACTATGCCGCTACGGGCCTGATGACACAGATTTCATTGCTGAGTGATATTGCATTGTACGTACGTGCCACAACTTCTTTATCCATATTTTGCTTTCTGGGATATTTACCTGTTACTGTAGACGAGCTTCTTGTGAACACAGCCGTCCCAAATATTGGGGTGGCTGTCTGTTTTTGATTTTAATTTCCGTAAGCTATAGGACCATAAGTGGAAGTGCCATAGACTGTGTTGCTTTGTTTCTTATGTGTTTCAGGAAACACCATACACTTCTCCAGGCTGGCTGCTGGCAATTTACATCCTGCCAATCAGCATAACAAGGCTCCCTGTTCTCCATATACTGTCCTACCTTTCTGGATTTTACACTTTTTTCAGATGGCCCTCTTGCCCGGGGGGCAGTGAGACTTCATTGTAGTGCAGATTTCCTTTACAGGCTTTCTTGGTTGGCCAAAAAGGGCGTATGCGTTTTTTCCTGAATATATTCAGGAAAAAACGCATACGCCCTTTTTGGCCAAGTGCATCATTGTCGACGTTCTGCCTCTTTTCCTATGCTTTCAGGGCAATTCCAGTCTACCCCCTGCAATCGTTTTCCTGAAATTCTGCCCCGCTTTCAAGTCCCCTTCGCAGGCTTACTTCAATATATTTTTGGAGGATAGCTGTCATTTATAACTCTGCAGGTTTGTGAATTACAGTGACCCTGAGCTCCTTTCTTCAACTCGCTTTCTTGTGAACTGGGCACAAAACCGCAGGATTGCTTCAGGCCCTAATCTGTTTCGGGCAGGGCATGCTGAGCCTTTGGTAAATTCCTCTTCCTGGTGGGAAATGAGCGTTACATTTGCCCGTGCAGACACCTATAGCTAGTCTCTCATTGGTTCTCCCTATTCCTGTTCATCTTGCACAGAAATTGCAAGCTGTGCCAAACAGGAGGTTAAAGGCACTGACTCTCCAAGCAGGGAGACTGTTAGTAAATCATCTGGAATGGTGATCCCGAGGACCAGGATACGAAAACTGAGATGCATTTTAAATCATTTCCCCATAACACGGTGGACCATACTGTGGGTTTCACATGCATGTTTTAGCTGGAGGAAGAATCCCTTGAACCTGAAGAGTTGGGACCCATGGAATAGGTACCATACAGTATGACTTCAAAGGGTGTGCATTTGCTCACCTAAACTCACCAATGCTATCAGCCTGAAGTGTCCAGCCTTATGTCTCAACCAGCTCTGGGTGTAGATGTGGTCAATCCCGGTTGCATCACATGCCCTGAGTAAATTATTTAAGAATTGCTCTCTATTTCACTGTCTTTGTGCTTTGTTTTCGAAATTTATTTTGATAATGGGATTTATCGGATTTTCACTGCTGCCTTTCGGCCGCTGTACACACCCTTGATTCTCTTACGGAGACATATATATCCATGGGTTTTAAGATTCTTCCTAGTCAGGTATATTCCTAGGCGTTGAATATGTGGTGTGGGGTCCATTTCGTTGAGCAAGGAGTAGGTCTTGTCTATTACATATTGGGCTTATGGAAAGTTATCTGTGCTAATTTCAGTCTCTGGTTTTATGCAGCACCCCAAGGCACCTTTCCCCATAAGCAAGCACTAGTTGGTTTTCTAAATTTGAGACCCTTTTCTATTTTGTAATTCAGTTCATGTGTAGTCAAGTTTACATTCCGTGTATTCGTGATATCTTATGATGTTTCTTTTTCTGTGTGACGTAGTTCACGTAGAATCACCGTACCTGCATCCACTCACTATGCCGCTATGGGCCTGATGACACAGATTTCATTGCTGAGTGATATTGCATTGTACGTACGTGCCACAAGTTCTTTATCCATTTTTTGCTTTCTGGGATATTTACCTGATACTGTAGACGAGCTTCTTGTGAACACAGCCGTCTCAAATATTGGGGTGGCTGTCTGTTTTTGATTTTAATTTCCGTAAGCTATAGGACCAAAAGTGGAAGTGCCATAGGCTGTGTTGCTTTGTTTCTTTCGTGTTTCAGGAAACACCATACACTTCTCCAGGGTGGCTGCTGGCAATTTACATCCTGCCAATCAGCATAACAAGGCTCCCTGTTCTCCATATCCTGTCCTACCTTTCTGGATTTTACACTTTTTTCAGATGGCCCTGTTGCCAGGGGGGCAGTGAGACTTCATTGTAGTGCAGATTTCATTTACAGGCTTGCTTGGTTGGCCAAAAAGGGCGTATGCGTTTTTTCCTGAATATATTCAGGAAAAAACGCATACGCCCTTTTTGGCCAAGTGCATCATTGTCGACGTTCTGCCTCTTTTCCTATGCTTTCAGGGCAATTCCAGTCTACCCCCTGCAATCGTTTTCCTGAAATTCTGCCCCGCTTTCAAGTCCCCTTCGCAGGCTTACTTCAATATATTTTTGGAGGAAAGCTGTCATTTATAACTCTGCAGGTTTGTGAATTACAGTGCCCCTGAGCTCCTTTCTTCAACTCGCTTTCTTGTGAGCTGGGCACAAAACCGCAGGATTGCTTCAGGCCCTAATCTGTTTCCAGCAGGGCACACTGAGCCTTTGTTTAATTCCTCTTCCTGGTGGGCAATGAGCGTTACATTTGCCCGTGCAGACACCTACAGCTAGTCTCTCATTGGTTCTCCCTATTCCTGTTCATTTTGCACAGAAATTGCAAGCTGTGCCAAAGAGGAGGTTAAAGGCACTGACTCTCCAAGCGGGGAGAGTGTTAGTAAAGCATCTGGAATGGTGAACCCGAGGACCAGGATACGAAAACTGAGATGCATTTTAAATCATTTCCCAATCACATGGTGGACGATACTCTTGGTTTCCCATGCATGTTTTAGCTGGAGGAAGAATCCCTTGAACCTGGAGAGTTGGGACCCATGGAATGGGTACCATGCAGTATGACTTCAAAGGGTCTGCATTTGCTCACCGAAACTCACCAATGCTATCAGCCTGAAGTGTCCAGCCTTATGTCTCAACCAGCTCTGGGTGTAGATGTGTTAAATCCCGGTTGCATCACATGCCCTGAGTGAATTATTTAAGAATTGCTCTCTATTTCACTGTCTTTATGATTTTTTTTTGAAATTTATTTTGATAATGGGATTTATCGGATTTTCACTGCTGCGTTTATGCCGCTGTACACACGCTTGATTCTCTTACGGAGACATATATATCCATGGGTTTTAAGATTCTTCCTAGTCAGGTATATTCCTAGGCGTTGAATATGTGGTGTTGGGTCCATTTCGTTGAGCAAGGAGTAGGTCTTGTCTATTACATATTTGGCTTATGGAAAGTTATCTGTGCTAATTTCAGTCTCTGGTTTTATGAAGCACCCCAACGCACCTTTCCCCATAAGCAAGCACTAGTTGGTTTTCTAAATTTGAGACCCTGTTCTGTTTTGTAATTCAGTTCATGTGTAGTCAAGTTTACATTCCGTGTATTAGTGATATCTTATGATGTTTCTTTTTCTGTGTGACGTAGTTCACGTAGAATCACCGTACCTGCATCCACTCACTATGCCGCTACGGGCCTGATGACACAGATTTCATTGCTGAGTGATATTGCATTGTACGTACGTGCCACAACTTCTTTATCCATATTTTGCTTTCTGGGATATTTACCTGTTACTGTAGACGAGCTTCTTGTGAACACAGCCGTCCCAAATATTGGGGTGGCTGTCTGTTTTTGATTTTAATTTCCGTAAGCTATAGGACCATAAGTGGAAGTGCCATAGACTGTGTTGCTTTGTTTCTTATGTGTTTCAGGAAACACCATACACTTCTCCAGGCTGGCTGCTGGCAATTTACATCCTGCCAATCAGCATAACAAGGCTCCCTGTTCTCCATATCCTGTCCTACCTTTCTGGATTTTACACTTTTTTCAGATGGCCCTCTTGCCCGGGGGGCAGTGAGACTTCATTGTAGTGCAGATTTCCTTTACAGGCTTGCTTGGTTGGCCAAAAAGGGCGTATGCGTTTTTTCCTGAATATATTCAGGAAAAAACGCATACGCCCTTTTTGGCCAAGTGCATCATTGTCGACGTTCTGCCTCTTTTCCTATGCTTTCAGGGCAATTCCAGTCTACCCCCTGCAATCGTTTTCCTGAAATTCTGCCCCGCTTTCAAGTCCCCTTTGCAGGCTTACTTCAATATATTTTTGGAGGATAGCTGTCATTTATAACTCTGCAGGTTTGTGAATTACAGTGTCCCTGAGCTCCTTTCTTCAACTCGCTTTCTTGTGAACTGGGCACAAAACCGCAGGATTGCTTCAGGCCCTAATCTGTTTCGGGCAGGGCATGCTGAGCCTTTGGTAAATTCCTCTTCCTGGTGGGAAATGAGCGTTACATTTGCCCGTGCAGACACCTACAGCTAGTCTCTCATTGGTTCTCCCTATTCCTGTTCATCTTGCACAGAAATTGCAAGCTGTGCCAAACAGGAGGTTAAAGGCACTGACTCTCCAAGCAGGGAGACTGTTAGTAAATCATCTGGAATGGTGAACCCGAGGACCAGGATACGAAAACTGAGATGCATTTTAAATCATTTCCCCATAACACGGTGGACCATACTGTGGGTTTCACATGCATGTTTTAGCTGGAGGAAGAATCCCTTGAACCTGAAGAGTTGGGACCCATGGAATAGGTACCATACAGTATGACTTCAAAGGGTCTGCATTTGCTCACCTAAACTCACCAATGCTATCAGCCTGAAGTGTCCAGCCTTATGTCTCAACCAGCTCTGGGTGTAGATGTGGTCAATCCCGGTTGCATCACATGCCCTGAGTGAATTATTTAAGAATTGCTCTCTATTTCACTGTCTTTGTGTTTTGTTTTCGAAATTTATTTTGATAATGGGATTTATCGGATTTTCACTGCTGCCTTTCGGCCGCTGTACACACCCTTGATTCTCTTACGGAGACATATATATCCATGGGTTTTAAGATTCTTCCTAGTCAGGTATATTCCTAGGCGTTGAATATGTGGTGTTGGGTCCATTTCGTTGAGCAAGGAGTAGGTCTTGTCTATTACATATTGGGCTTATGGAAAGTTATCTGTGCTAATTTCAGTCTCTGGTTTTATGCAGCACCCCAAGGCACCTTTCCCCATAAGCAAGCACTAGTTGGTTTTCTAAATTTGAGACCCTTTTCTATTTTGTAATTCAGTTCATGTGTAGTCAAGTTTACATTCCGTGTATTCGTGATATCTTATGATGTTTCTTTTTCTGTGTGACGTAGTTCACGTAGAATCACCGTACCTGCATCCACTCACTATGCCGCTATGGGCCTGATGACACAGATTTCATTGCTGAGTGATATTGCATTGTACGTACGTGCCACAAGTTCTTTATCCATTTTTTGCTTTCTGGGATATTTACCTGATACTGTAGACGAGCTTCTTGTGAACACAGCCGTCTCAAATATTGGGGTGGCTGTCTGTTTTTGATTTTAATTTCCGTAAGCTATAGGACCATAAGTGGAAGTGCCATAGGCTGTGTTGCTTTGTTTCTTTCGTGTTTCAGGAAACACCATACACTTCTCCAGGGTGGCTGCTGGCAATTTACATCCTGCCAATCAGCATAACAAGGCTCCCTGTTCTCCATATCCTGTCCTACCTTTCTGGATTTTACACTTTTTTCAGATGGCCCTTTTGCCAGGGGGGCAGTGAGACTTCATTGTAGTGCAGATTTCCTTTACAGGCTTGCTTGGTTGGCCAAAAAGGGCGTATGCGTTTTTTCCTGAATATATTCAGGAAAAAACGCATACGCCCTTTTTGGCCAAGTGCATCATTGTCGACGTTCTGCCTCTTTTCCTATGCTTTCAGGGCAATTCCAGTCTACCCCCTGCAATCGTTTTCCTGAAATTCTGCCCCGCTTTCAAGTCCCCTTCGCAGGCTTACTTCAATATATTTTTGGAGGATAGCTGTCATTTATAACTCTGCAGGTTTGTGAATTACAGTGCCCCTGAGCTCCTTTCTTCAACTCGCTTTCTTGTGAACTGGGCACAAAACCGCAGGATTGCTTCAGGCCCTAATCTGTTTCGGGCAGGGCATGCTGAGCCTTTGGTAAATTCCTCTTCCTGGTGGGAAATGAGCGTTACATTTGCCCGTGCAGACACCTACAGCTAGTCTCTCATTGGTTCTCCCTATTCCTGTTCATCTTGCACAGAAATTGCAAGCTGTGCCAAACAGGAGGTTAAAGGCACTGACTCTCCAAGCAGGGAGACTGTTAGTAAATCATCTGGAATGGTGAACCCGAGGACCAGGATACGAAAACTGAGATGCATTTTAAATCATTTCCCCATAACACGGTGGACCATACTGTGGGTTTCACATGCATGTTTTAGCTGGAGGAAGAATCCCTTGAACCTGAAGAGTTGGGACCCATGGAATAGGTACCATACAGTATGACTTCAAAGGGTGTGCATTTGCTCACCTAAACTCACCAATGCTATCAGCCTGAAGTGTCCAGCCTTATGTCTCAACCAGCTCTGGGTGTAGATGTGGTCAATCCCGGTTGCATCACATGCCCTGAGTGAATTATTTAAGAATTGCTCTCTAATTCACTGTCTTTGTGTTTTGTTTTCGAAATTTATTTTGATAATGGGATTTATCGGATTTTCACTGCTGCCTTTCGGCCGCTGTACACACCCTTGATTCTCTTACGGAGACATATATATCCATGGGTTTTAAGATTCTTCCTAGTCAGGTATATTCCTAGGCGTTGAATATGTGGTGTTGGGTCCATTTCGTTGAGCAAGGAGTAGGTCTTGTCTATTACATATTGGGCTTATGGAAAGTTATCTGTGCTAATTTCAGTCTCTGGTTTTATGCAGCACCCCAAGGCACCTTTCCCCATAAGCAAGCACTAGTTGGTTTTCTAAATTTGAGACCCTTTTCTATTTTGTAATTCAGTTCATGTGTAGTCAAGTTTACATTCCGTGTATTCGTGATATCTTATGATGTTTCTTTTTCTGTGTGACGTAGTTCACGTAGAATCACCGTACCTGCATCCACTCACTATGCCGCTATGGGCCTGATGACACAGATTTCATTGCTGAGTGATATTGCATTGTACGTACGTGCCACAAGTTCTTTATCCATATTTTGCTTTCTGGGATATTTACCTGATACTGTAGACGAGCTTCTTGTGAACACAGCCGTCTCAAATATTGGGGTGGCTGTCTGTTTTTGATTTTAATTTCCGTAAGCTATAGGACCATAAGTGGAAGTGCCATAGGCTGTGTTGCTTTGTTTCTTTCGTGTTTCAGGAAACACCATACACTTCTCCAGGGTGGCTGCTGGCAATTTACATCCTGCCAATCAGCATAACAAGGCTCCCTGTTCTCCATATCCTGTCCTACCTTTCTGGATTTTACACTTTTTTCAGATGGCCCTTTTGCCAGGGGGGCAGTGAGACTTCATTGTAGTGCAGATTTCATTTACAGGCTTGCTTGGTTGGCCAAAAAGGGCGTATGCGTTTTTTCCTGAACATATTCAGGAAAAAACGCATACGCCCTTTTTGGCCAAGTGCATCATTGTCGACGTTCTGCCTCTTTTCCTATGCTTTCAGGGCAATTCCAGTCTACCCCCTGCAATCGTTTTCCTGAAATTCTGCCCCGCTTTCAAGTCCCCTTCGCAGGCTTACTTCAATATATTTTTGGAGGAAAGCTGTCATTTATAACTCTGCAGGTTTGTGAATTACAGTGCCCCTGAGCTCCTTTCTTCAACTCGCTTTCTTGTGAGCTGGGCACAAAACCGCAGGATTGCTTCAGGCCCTAATCTCTTTCCAGCAGGGCACACTGAGCCTTTGTTTAATTCCTCTTCCTGGTGGGCAATGAGCGTTACATTTGCCCGTGCAGACACCTACAGCTAGTCTCTCATTGGTTCTCCCTATTCCTGTTCATTTTGCACAGAAATTGCAAGCTGTGCCAAAGAGGAGGTTAAAGGCACTGACTCTCCAAGCGGGGAGAGTGTTAGTAAAGCATCTGGAATGGTGAACCCGAGGACCAGGATACGAAAACTGAGATGCATTTTAAATCATTTCCCAATCACATGGTGGACGATACTCTTGGTTTCCCATGCATGTTTTAGCTGGAGGAAGAATCCCTTGAACCTGGAGAGTTGGGACCCATGGAATGGGTACCATGCAGTATGACTTCAAAGGGTCTGCATTTGCTCACCGAAACTCACCAATGCTATCAGCCTGAAGTGTCCAGCCTTATGTCTCAACCAGCTCTGGGTGTAGATGTGGTCAATCCCGGTTGCATCACATGCCCTGAGTGAATTATTTAAGAATTGCTCTCTATTTCACTGTCTTTATGATTTTTTTTTGAAATTTATTTTGATAATGGGATTTATCGGATTTTCACTGCTGCGTTTATGCCGCTGTACACACGCTTGATTCTCTTACGGAGACATATATATCCATGGGTTTTAAGATTCTTCCTAGTCAGGTATATTCCTAGGCGTTGAATATGTGGTGTTGGGTCCATTTCGTTGAGCAAGGAGTAGGTCTTGTCTATTACATATTTGGCTTATGGAAAGTTATCTGTGCTAATTTCAGTCTCTGGTTTTATGAAGCACCCCAACGCACCTTTCCCCATAAGCAAGCACTAGTTGGTTTTCTAAATTTGAGACCCTGTTCTGTTTTGTAATTCAGTTCATGTGTAGTCAAGTTTACATTCCGTGTATTAGTGATATCTTATGATGTTTCTTTTTCTGTGTGACGTAGTTCACGTAGAATCACCGTACCTGCATCCACTCACTATGCCGCTACGGGCCTGATGACACAGATTTCATTGCTGAGTGATATTGCATTGTACGTACGTGCCACAACTTCTTTATCCATATTTTGCTTTCTGGGATATTTACCTGTTACTGTAGACGAGCTTCTTGTGAACACAGCCGTCCCAAATATTGGGGTGGCTGTCTGTTTTTGATTTTAATTTCCGTAAGCTATAGGACCATAAGTGGAAGTGCCATAGACTGTGTTGCTTTGTTTCTTATGTGTTTCAGGAAACACCATACACTTCTCCAGGCTGGCTGCTGGCAATTTACATCCTGCCAATCAGCATAACAAGGCTCCCTGTTCTCCATATCCTGTCCTACCTTTCTGGATTTTACACTTTTTTCAGATGGCCCTCTTGCCCGGGGGGCAGTGAGACTTCATTGTAGTGCAGATTTCCTTTACAGGCTTGCTTGGTTGGCCAAAAAGGGCGTATGCGTTTTTTCCTGAATATATTCAGGAAAAAACGCATACGCCCTTTTTGGCCAAGTGCATCATTGTCGACGTTCTGCCTCTTTTCCTATGCTTTCAGGGCAATTCCAGTCTACCCCCTGCAATCGTTTTCCTGAAATTCTGCCCCGCTTTCAAGTCCCCTTCGCAGGCTTACTTCAATATATTTTTGGAGGATAGCTGTCATTTATAACTCTGCAGGTTTGTGAATTACAGTGCCCCTGAGCTCCTTTCTTCAACTCGCTTTCTTGTGAACTGGGCACAAAACCGCAGGATTGCTTCAGGCCCTAATCTGTTTCGGGCAGGGCATGCTGAGCCTTTGGTAAATTCCTCTTCCTGGTGGGAAATGAGCGTTACATTTGCCCGTGCAGACACCTACAGCTAGTCTCTCATTGGTTCTCCCTATTCCTGTTCATCTTGCACAGAAATTGCAAGCTGTGCCAAACAGGAGGTTAAAGGCACTGACTCTCCAAGCAGGGAGACTGTTAGTAAATCATCTGGAATGGTGAACCCGAGGACCAGGATACGAAAACTGAGATGCATTTTAAATCATTTCCCCATAACACGGTGGACCATACTGTGGGTTTCACATGCATGTTTTAGCTGGAGGAAGAATCCCTTGAACCTGAAGAGTTGGGACCCATGGAATAGGTACCATACAGTATGACTTCAAAGGGTGTGCATTTGCTCACCTAAACTCACCAATGCTATCAGCCTGAAGTGTCCAGCCTTATGTCTCAACCAGCTCTGGGTGTAGATGTGGTCAATCCCGGTTGCATCACATGCCCTGAGTGAATTATTTAAGAATTGCTCTCTAATTCACTGTCTTTGTGTTTTGTTTTCGAAATTTATTTTGATAATGGGATTTATCGGATTTTCACTGCTGCCTTTCGGCCGCTGTACACACCCTTGATTCTCTTACGGAGACATATATATCCATGGGTTTTAAGATTCTTCCTAGTCAGGTATATTCCTAGGCGTTGAATATGTGGTGTTGGGTCCATTTCGTTGAGCAAGGAGTAGGTCTTGTCTATTACATATTGGGCTTATGGAAAGTTATCTGTGCTAATTTCAGTCTCTGGTTTTATGCAGCACCCCAAGGCACCTTTCCCCATAAGCAAGCACTAGTTGGTTTTCTAAATTTGAGACCCTTTTCTATTTTGTAATTCAGTTCATGTGTAGTCAAGTTTACATTCCGTGTATTCGTGATATCTTATGATGTTTCTTTTTCTGTGTGACGTAGTTCACGTAGAATCACCGTACCTGCATCCACTCACTATGCCGCTATGGGCCTGATGACACAGATTTCATTGCTGAGTGATATTGCATTGTACGTACGTGCCACAAGTTCTTTATCCATTTTTTGCTTTCTGGGATATTTACCTGATACTGTAGACGAGCTTCTTGTGAACACAGCCGTCTCAAATATTGGGGTGGCTGTCTGTTTTTGATTTTAATTTCCGTAAGCTATAGGACCATAAGTGGAAGTGCCATAGGCTGTGTTGCTTTGTTTCTTTCGTGTTTCAGGAAACACCATACACTTCTCCAGGGTGGCTGCTGGCAATTTACATCCTGCCAATCAGCATAACAAGGCTCCCTGTTCTCCATATCCTGTCCTACCTTTCTGGATTTTACACTTTTTTCAGATGGCCCTTTTGCCAGGGGGGCAGTGAGACTTCATTGTAGTGCAGATTTCATTTACAGGCTTGCTTGGTTGGCCAAAAAGGGCGTATGCGTTTTTTCCTGAACATATTCAGGAAAAAACGCATACGCCCTTTTTGGCCAAGTGCATCATTGTCGACGTTCTGCCTCTTTTCCTATGCTTTCAGGGCAATTCCAGTCTACCCCCTGCAATCGTTTTCCTGAAATTCTGCCCCGCTTTCAAGTCCCCTTCGCAGGCTTACTTCAATATATTTTTGGAGGAAAGCTGTCATTTATAACTCTGCAGGTTTGTGAATTACAGTGCCCCTGAGCTCCTTTCTTCAACTCGCTTTCTTGTGAGCTGGGCACAAAACCGCAGGATTGCTTCAGGCCCTAATCTCTTTCCAGCAGGGCACACTGAGCCTTTGTTTAATTCCTCTTCCTGGTGGGCAATGAGCGTTACATTTGCCCGTGCAGACACCTACAGCTAGTCTCTCATTGGTTCTCCCTATTCCTGTTCATTTTGCACAGAAATTGCAAGCTGTGCCAAAGAGGAGGTTAAAGGCACTGACTCTCCAAGCGGGGAGAGTGTTAGTAAAGCATCTGGAATGGTGAACCCGAGGACCAGGATACGAAAACTGAGATGCATTTTAAATCATTTCCCAATCACATGGTGGACGATACTCTTGGTTTCCCATGCATGTTTTAGCTGGAGGAAGAATCCCTTGAACCTGGAGAGTTGGGACCCATGGAATGGGTACCATGCAGTATGACTTCAAAGGGTCTGCATTTGCTCACCGAAACTCACCAATGCTATCAGCCTGAAGTGTCCAGCCTTATGTCTCAACCAGCTCTGGGTGTAGATGTGGTCAATCCCGGTTGCATCACATGCCCTGAGTGAATTATTTAAGAATTGCTCTCTATTTCACTGTCTTTATGATTTTTTTTTGAAATTTATTTTGATAATGGGATTTATCGGATTTTCACTGCTGCGTTTATGCCGCTGTACACACGCTTGATTCTCTTATGGAGACATATATATCCATGGGTTTTAAGATTCTTCCTAGTCAGGTATATTCCTAGGCGTTGAATATGTGGTGTTGGGTCCATTTCGTTGAGCAAGGAGTAGGTCTTGTCTATTACATATTTGGCTTATGGAAAGTTATCTGTGCTAATTTCAGTCTCTGGTTTTATGAAGCACCCCAACGCACCTTTCCCCATAAGCAAGCACTAGTTGGTTTTCTAAATTTGAGACCCTGTTCTGTTTTGTAATTCAGTTCATGTGTAGTCAAGTTTACATTCCGTGTATTAGTGATATCTTATGATGTTTCTTTTTCTGTGTGACGTAGTTCACGTAGAATCACCGTACCTGCATCCACTCACTATGCCGCTACGGGCCTGATGACACAGATTTCATTGCTGAGTGATATTGCATTGTACGTACGTGCCACAACTTCTTTATCCATATTTTGCTTTCTGGGATATTTACCTGTTACTGTAGACGAGCTTCTTGTGAACACAGCCGTCCCAAATATTGGGGTGGCTGTCTGTTTTTGATTTTAATTTCCGTAAGCTATAGGACCATAAGTGGAAGTGCCATAGACTGTGTTGCTTTGTTTCTTATGTGTTTCAGGAAACACCATACACTTCTCCAGGCTGGCTGGTGGCAATTTACATCCTGCCAATCAGCATAACAAGGCTCCCTGTTCTCCATATCCTGTCCTACCTTTCTGGATTTTACACTTTTTTCAGATGGCCCTCTTGCCCGGGGGGCAGTGAGACTTCATTGTAGTGCAGATTTCCTTTACAGGCTTGCTTGGTTGGCCAAAAAGGGCGTATGCGTTTTTTCCTGAATATATTCAGGAAAAAACGCATACGCCCTTTTTGGCCAAGTGCATCATTGTCGACGTTCTGCCTCTTTTCCTATGCTTTCAGGGCAATTCCAGTCTACCCCCTGCAATCGTTTTCCTGAAATTCTGCCCCGCTTTCAAGTCCCCTTCGCAGGCTTACTTCAATATATTTTTGGAGGATAGCTGTCATTTATAACTCTGCAGGTTTGTGAATTACAGTGCCCCTGAGCTCCTTTCTTCAACTCGCTTTCTTGTGAACTGGGCACAAAACCGCAGGATTGCTTCAGGCCCTAATCTGTTTCGGGCAGGGCATGCTGAGCCTTTGGTAAATTCCTCTTCCTGGTGGGAAATGAGCGTTACATTTGCCCGTGCAGACACCTACAGCTAGTCTCTCATTGGTTCTCCCTATTCCTGTTCATCTTGCACAGAAATTGCAAGCTGTGCCAAACAGGAGGTTAAAGGCACTGACTCTCCAAGCAGGGAGACTGTTAGTAAATCATCTGGAATGGTGAACCCGAGGACCAGGATACGAAAACTGAGATGCATTTTAAATCATTTCCCCATAACACGGTGGACCATACTGTGGGTTTCACATGCATGTTTTAGCTGGAGGAAGAATCCCTTGAACCTGAAGAGTTGGGACCCATGGAATAGGTACCATACAGTATGACTTCAAAGGGTGTGCATTTGCTCACCTAAACTCACCAATGCTATCAGCCTGAAGTGTCCAGCCTTATGTCTCAACCAGCTCTGGGTGTAGATGTGGTCAATCCCGGTTGCATCACATGCCCTGAGTGAATTATTTAAGAATTGCTCTCTATTTCACTGTCTTTGTGTTTTGTTTTCGAAATTTATTTTGATAATGGGATTTATCGGATTTTCACTGCTGCCTTTCGGCCGCTGTACACACCCTTGATTCTCTTACGGAGACATATATATCCATGGGTTTTAAGATTCTTCCTAGTCAGGTATATTCCTAGGCGTTGAATATGTGGTGTTGGGTCCATTTCGTTGAGCAAGGAGTAGGTCTTGTCTATTACATATTGGGCTTATGGAAAGTTATCTGTGC
Organism: Phocoena phocoena; assembly: GCF_963924675.1. Classification (NCBI taxonomy): domain Eukaryota; kingdom Metazoa; phylum Chordata; class Mammalia; order Artiodactyla; family Phocoenidae; genus Phocoena; species Phocoena phocoena. The sequence goes on along the minus strand of NW_027077370.1, from coordinate 756,313 downwards.
TAATTTCAGTCTCTGGTTTTATGCAGCACCCCAAGGCACCTTTCCCCATAAGCAAGCACTAGTTGGTTTTCTAAATTTGAGACCCTTTTCTATTTTGTAATTCAGTTCATGTGTAGTCAAGTTTACATTCCGTGTATTCGTGATATCTTATGATGTTTCTTTTTCTGTGTGACGTAGTTCACGTAGAATCACCGTACCTGCATCCACTCACTATGCCGCTATGGGCCTGATGACACAGATTTCATTGCTGAGTGATATTGCATTGTACGTACGTGCCACAAGTTCTTTATCCATTTTTTGCTTTCTGGGATATTTACCTGATACTGTAGACGAGCTTCTTGTGAACACAGCCGTCTCAAATATTGGGGTGGCTGTCTGTTTTTGATTTTAATTTCCGTAAGCTATAGGACCATAAGTGGAAGTGCCATAGGCTGTGTTGCTTTGTTTCTTTCGTGTTTCAGGAAACACCATACACTTCTCCAGGGTGGCTGCTGGCAATTTACATCCTGCCAATCAGCATAACAAGGCTCCCTGTTCTCCATATCCTGTCCTACCTTTCTGGATTTTACACTTTTTTCAGATGGCCCTTTTGCCAGGGGGGCAGTGAGACTTCATTGTAGTGCAGATTTCATTTACAGGCTTGCTTGGTTGGCCAAAAAGGGCGTATGCGTTTTTTCCTGAACATATTCAGGAAAAAACGCATACGCCCTTTTTGGCCAAGTGCATCATTGTCGACGTTCTGCCTCTTTTCCTATGCTTTCAGGGCAATTCCAGTCTACCCCCTGCAATCGTTTTCCTGAAATTCTGCCCCGCTTTCAAGTCCCCTTCGCAGGCTTACTTCAATATATTTTTGGAGGAAAGCTGTCATTTATAACTCTGCAGGTTTGTGAATTACAGTGCCCCTGAGCTCCTTTCTTCAACTCGCTTTCTTGTGAGCTGGGCACAAAACCGCAGGATTGCTTCAGGCCCTATTCTCTTTCCAGCAGGGCACACTGAGCCTTTGTTTAATTCCTCTTCCTGGTGGGCAATGAGCGTTACATTTGCCCGTGCAGACACCTACAGCTAGTCTCTCATTGGTTCTCCCTATTCCTGTTCATTTTGCACAGAAATTGCAAGCTGTGCCAAAGAGGAGGTTAAAGGCACTGACTCTCCAAGCGGGGAGAGTGTTAGTAAAGCATCTGGAATGGTGAACCCGAGGACCAGGATACGAAAACTGAGATGCATTTTAAATCATTTCCCAATCACATGGTGGACGATACTCTTGGTTTCCCATGCATGTTTTAGCTGGAGGAAGAATCCCTTGAACCTGGAGAGTTGGGACCCATGGAATGGGTACCATGCAGTATGACTTCAAATGGTCTGCATTTGCTCACCGAAACTCACCAATGCTATCAGCCTGAAGTGTCCAGCCTTATGTCTCAACCAGCTCTGGGTGTAGATGTGGTCAATCCCGGTTGCATCACATGCCCTGAGTGAATTATTTAAAAATTGCTCTCTATTTCACTGTCTTTATGATTTTTTTTTGAAATTTATTTTGATAATGGGATTTATCGGATTTTCACTGCTGCGTTTATGCCGCTGTACACACGCTTGATTCTCTTACGGAGACATATATATCCATGGGTTTTAAGATTCTTCCTAGTCAGGTATATTCCTAGGCGTTGAATATGTGGTGTTGGGTCCATTTCGTTGAGCAAGGAGTAGGTCTTGTCTATTACATATTTGGCTTATGGAAATTTATCTGTGCTAATTTCAGTCTCTGGTTTTATGAAGCACCCCAACGCACCTTTCCCCATAAGCAAGCACTAGTTGGTTTTCTAAATTTGAGACCCTGTTCTGTTTTGTAATTCAGTTCATGTGTAGTCAAGTTTACATTCCGTGTATTAGTGATATCTTATGATGTTTCTTTTTCTGTGTGACGTAGTTCACGTAGAATCACCGTACCTGCATCCACTCACTATGCCGCTACGGGCCTGATGACACAGATTTCATTGCTGAGTGATATTGCATTGTACGTACGTGCCACAACTTCTTTATCCATATTTTGCTTTCTGGGATATTTACCTGTTACTGTAGACGAGCTTCTTGTGAACACAGCCGTCCCAAATATTGGGGTGGCTGTCTGTTTTTGATTTTAATTTCCGTAAGCTATAGGACCATAAGTGGAAGTGCCATAGACTGTGTTGCTTTGTTTCTTTCGTGTTTCAGGAAACACCATACACTTCTCCAGGCTGGCTGCTGGCAATTTACATCCTGCCAATCAGCATAACAAGGCTCCCTGTTCTCCATATCCTGTCCTACCTTTCTGGATTTTACACTTTTTTCAGATGGCCCTCTTGCCCGGGGGGCAGTGAGACTTCATTGTAGTGCAGATTTCCTTTACAGGCTTGCTTGGTTGGCCAAAAAGGGCGTATGCGTTTTTTCCTGAATATATTCAGGAAAAAACGCATACGCCCTTTTTGGCCAAGTGCATCATTGTCGACGTTCTGCCTCTTTTCCTATGCTTTCAGGGCAATTCCAGTCTACCCCCTGCAATCGTTTTCCTGAAATTCTGCCCCGCTTTCAAGTCCCCTTCGCAGGCTTACTTCAATATATTTTTGGAGGATAGCTGTCATTTATAACTCTGCAGGTTTGTGAATTACAGTGCCCCTGAGCTCCTTTCTTCAACTCGCTTTCTTGTGAACTGGGCACAAAACCGCAGGATTGCTTCAGGCCCTAATCTGTTTCGGGCAGGGCATGCTGAGCCTTTGGTAAATTCCTCTTCCTGGTGGGAAATGAGCGTTACATTTGCCCGTGCAGACACCTACAGCTAGTCTCTCATTGGTTCTCCCTATTCCTGTTCATCTTGCACAGAAATTGCAAGCTGTGCCAAACAGGAGGTTAAAGGCACTGACTCTCCAAGCAGGGAGACTGTTAGTAAATCATCTGGAATGGTGAACCCGAGGACCAGGATACGAAAACTGAGATGCATTTTAAATCATTTCCCCATAACACGGTGGACCATACTGTGGGTTTCACATGCATGTTTTAGCTGGAGGAAGAATCCCTTGAACCTGAAGAGTTGGGACCCATGGAATAGGTACCATACAGTATGACTTCAAAGGGTGTGCATTTGCTCACCTAAACTCACCAATGCTATCAGCCTGAAGTGTCCAGCCTTATGTCTCAACCAGCTCTGGGTGTAGATGTGGTCAATCCCGGTTGCATCACATGCCCTGAGTGAATTATTTAAGAATTGCTCTCTATTTCACTGTCTTTGTGTTTTGTTTTCGAAATTTATTTTGATAATGGGATTTATCGGATTTTCACTGCTGCCTTTCGGCCGCTGTACACACCCTTGATTCTCTTACGGAGACATATATATCCATGGGTTTTAAGATTCTTCCTAATCAGGTATATTCCTAGGCGTTGAATATGTGGTGTTGGGTCCATTTCGTTGAGCAAGGAGTAGGTCTTGTCTATTACATATTGGGCTTATGGAAAGTTATCTGTGCTAATTTCAGTCTCTGGTTTTATGCAGCACCCCAAGGCACCTTTCCCCATAAGCAAGCACTAGTTGGTTTTCTAAATTTGAGACCCTTTTCTATTTTGTAATTCAGTTCATGTGTAGTCAAGTTTACATTCCGTGTATTCGTGATATCTTATGATGTTTCTTTTTCTGTGTGACGTAGTTCACGTAGAATCACCGTACCTGCATCCACTCACTATGCCGCTATGGGCCTGATGACACAGATTTCATTGCTGAGTGATATTGCATTGTACGTACGTGCCACAAGTTCTTTATCCATTTTTTGCTTTCTGGGATATTTACCTGATACTGTAGACGAGCTTCTTGTGAACACAGCCGTCTCAAATATTGGGGTGGCTGTCTGTTTTTGATTTTAATTTCCGTAAGCTATAGGACCATAAGTGGAAGTGCCATAGGCTGTGTTGCTTTGTTTCTTTCGTGTTTCAGGAAACACCATACACTTCTCCAGGGTGGCTGCTGGCAATTTACATCCTGCCAATCAGCATAACAAGGCTCCCTGTTCTCCATATCCTGTCCTACCTTTCTGGATTTTACACTTTTTTCAGATGGCCCTTTTGCCAGGGGGGCAGTGAGACTTCATTGTAGTGCAGATTTCATTTACAGGCTTGCTTGGTTGGCCAAAAAGGGCGTATGCGTTTTTTCCTGAATATATTCAGGAAAAAACGCATACGCCCTTTTTGGCCAAGTGCATCATTGTCGACGTTCTGCCTCTTTTCCTATGCTTTCAGGGCAATTCCAGTCTACCCCCTGCAATCGTTTTCCTGAAATTCTGCCCCGCTTTCAAGTCCCCTTCGCAGGCTTACTTCAATATATTTTTGGAGGAAAGCTGTCATTTATAACTCTGCAGGTTTGTGAATTACAGTGCCCCTGAGCTCCTTTCTTCAACTCGCTTTCTTGTGAGCTGGGCACAAAACCGCAGGATTGCTTCAGGCCCTAATCTCTTTCCAGCAGGGCACACTGAGCCTTTGTTTAATTCCTCTTCCTGGTGGGCAATGAGCGTTACATTTGCCCGTGCAGACACCTACAGCTAGTCTCTCATTGGTTCTCCCTATTCCTGTTCATTTTGCACAGAAATTGCAAGCTGTGCCAAAGAGGAGGTTAAAGGCACTGACTCTCCAAGCGGGGAGAGTGTTAGTAAAGCATCTGGAATGGTGAACCCGAGGACCAGGATACGAAAACTGAGATGCATTTTAAATCATTTCCCAATCACATGGTGGACGATACTCTTGGTTTCCCATGCATGTTTTAGCTGGAGGAAGAATCCCTTGAACCTGGAGAGTTGGGACCCATGGAATGGGTACCATGCAGTATGACTTCAAAGGGTCTGCATTTGCTCACCGAAACTCACCAATGCTATCAGCCTGAAGTGTCCAGCCTTATGTCTCAACCAGCTCTGGGTGTAGATGTGGTCAATCCCGGTTGCATCACATGCCCTGAGTGAATTATTTAAGAATTGCTCTCTATTTCACTGTCTTTATGATTTTTTTTTGAAATTTATTTTGATAATGGGATTTATCGGATTTTCACTGCTGCGTTTATGCCGCTGTACACACGCTTGATTCTCTTACGGAGACATATATATCCATGGGTTTTAAGATTCTTCCTAGTCAGGTATATTCCTAGGCGTTGAATATGTGGTGTTGGGTCCATTTCGTTGAGCAAGGAGTAGGTCTTGTCTATTACATATTTGGCTTATGGAAAGTTATCTGTGCTAATTTCAGTCTCTGGTTTTATGAAGCACCCCAACGCACCTTTCCCCATAAGCAAGCACTAGTTGGTTTTCTAAATTTGAGACCCTGTTCTGTTTTGTAATTCAGTTCATGTGTAGTCAAGTTTACATTCCGTGTATTAGTGATATCTTATGATGTTTCTTTTTCTGTGTGACGTAGTTCACGTAGAATCACCGTACCTGCATCCACTCACTATGCCGCTACGGGCCTGATGACACAGATTTCATTGCTGAGTGATATTGCATTGTACGTACGTGCCACAACTTCTTTATCCATATTTTGCTTTCTGGGATATTTACCTGTTACTGTAGACGAGCTTCTTGTGAACACAGCCGTCCCAAATATTGGGGTGGCTGTCTGTTTTTGATTTTAATTTCCGTAAGCTATAGGACCATAAGTGGAAGTGCCATAGACTGTGTTGCTTTGTTTCTTATGTGTTTCAGGAAACACCATACACTTCTCCAGGCTGGCTGCTGGCAATTTACATCCTGCCAATCAGCATAACAAGGCTCCCTGTTCTCCATATCCTGTCCTACCTTTCTGGATTTTACACTTTTTTCAGATGGCCCTCTTGCCCGGGGGGCAGTGAGACTTCATTGTAGTGCAGATTTCCTTTACAGGCTTGCTTGGTTGGCCAAAAAGGGCGTATGCGTTTTTTCCTGAATATATTCAGGAAAAAACGCATACGCCCTTTTTGGCCAAGTGCATCATTGTCGACGTTCTGCCTCTTTTCCTATGCTTTCAGGGCAATTCCAGTCTACCCCCTGCAATCGTTTTCCTGAAATTCTGCCCCGCTTTCAAGTCCCCTTCGCAGGCTTACTTCAATATATTTTTGGAGGATAGCTGTCATTTATAACTCTGCAGGTTTGTGAATTACAGTGCCCCTGAGCTCCTTTCTTCAACTCGCTTTCTTGTGAACTGGGCACAAAACCACAGGATTGCTTCAGGCCCTAATCTGTTTCGGGCAGGGCATGCTGAGCCTTTGGTAAATTCCTCTTCCTGGTGGGAAATGAGCGTTACATTTGCCCGTGCAGACACCTACAGCTAGTCTCTCATTGGTTCTCCCTATTCCTGTTCATCTTGCACAGAAATTGCAAGCTGTGCCAAACAGGAGGTTACAGGCACTGACTCTCCAAGCAGGGAGACTGTTAGTAAATCATCTGGAATGGTGAACCCGAGGACCAGGATACGAAAACTGAGATGCATTTTAAATCATTTCCCCATAACACGGTGGACCATACTGTGGGTTTCACATGCATGTTTTAGCTGGAGGAAGAATCCCTTGAACCTGAAGAGTTGGGACCCATGGAATAGGTACCATACAGTATGACTTCAAAGGGTGTGCATTTGCTCACCTAAACTCACCAATGCTATCAGCCTGAAGTGTCCAGCCTTATGTCTCAACCAGCTCTGGGTGTAGATGTGGTCAATCCCGGTTGCATCACATGCCCTGAGTGAATTATTTAAGAATTGCTCTCTATTTCACTGTCTTTGTGTTTTGTTTTCGAAATTTATTTTGATAATGGGATTTATCGGATTTTCACTGGTGCCTTTCGGCCGCTGTACACACCCTTGATTCTCTTACGGAGACATATATATCCATGGGTTTTAAGATTCTTCCTAGTCAGGTATATTCCTAGGCGTTGAATATGTGGTGTTGGGTCCATTTCGTTGAGCAAGGAGTAGGTCTTGTCTATTACATATTGGGCTTATGGAAAGTTATCTGTGCTAATTTCAGTCTCTGGTTTTATGCAGCACCCCAAGGCACCTTTCCCCATAAGCAAGCACTAGTTGGTTTTCTAAATTTGAGACCCTTTTCTATTTTGTAATTCAGTTCATGTGTAGTCAAGTTTACATTCCGTGTATTCGTGATATCTTATGATGTTTCTTTTTCTGTGTGACGTAGTTCACGTAGAATCACCGTACCTGCATCCACTCACTATGCCGCTATGGGCCTGATGACACAGATTTCATTGCTGAGTGATATTGCATTGTACGTACGTGCCACAAGTTCTTTATCCATTTTTTGCTTTCTGGGATATTTACCTGATACTGTAGACGAGCTTCTTGTGAACACAGCCGTCTCAAATATTGGGGTGGCTGTCTGTTTTTGATTTTAATTTCCGTAAGCTATAGGACCATAAGTGGAAGTGCCATAGGCTGTGTTGCTTTGTTTCTTTCGTGTTTCAGGAAACACCATACACTTCTCCAGGGTGGCTGCTGGCAATTTACATCCTGCCAATCAGCATAACAAGGCTCCCTGTTCTCCATATCCTGTCCTACCTTTCTGGATTTTACACTTTTTTCAGATGGCCCTTTTGCCAGGGGGGCAGTGAGACTTCATTGTAGTGCAGATTTCATTTACAGGCTTGCTTGGTTGGCCAAAAAGGGCGTATGCGTTTTTTCCTGAATATATTCAGGAAAAAACGCATACGCCCTTTTTGGCCAAGTGCATCATTGTCGACGTTCTGCCTTTTTTCCTATGCTTTCAGGGCAATTCCAGTCTACCCCCTGCAATCGTTTTCCTGAAATTCTGCCCCGCTTTCAAGTCCCCTTCGCAGGCTTACTTCAATATATTTTTGGAGGAAAGCTGTCATTTATAACTCTGCAGGTTTGTGAATTACAGTGCCCCTGAGCTCCTTTCTTCAACTCGCTTTCTTGTGAGCTGGGCACAAAACCGCAGGATTGCTTCAGGCCCTAATCTGTTTCCAGCAGGGCACACTGAGCCTTTGTTTAATTCCTCTTCCTGGTGGGCAATGAGCGTTACATTTGCCCGTGCAGACACCTACAGCTAGTCTCTCATTGGTTCTCCCTATTCCTGTTCATTTTGCACAGAAATTGCAAGCTGTGCCAAAGAGGAGGTTAAAGGCACTGACTCTCCAAGCGGGGAGAGTGTTAGTAAAGCATCTGGAATGGTGAACCCGAGGACCAGGATACGAAAACTGAGATGCATTTTAAATCATTTCCCAATCACATGGTGGACGATACTCTTGGTTTCCCATGCATGTTTTAGCTGGAGGAAGAATCCCTTGAACCTGGAGAGTTGGGACCCATGGAATGGGTACCATGCAGTACGACTTCAAAGGGTCTGCATTTGCTCACCGAAACTCACCAATGCTATCAGCCTGAAGTGTCCAGCCTTATGTCTCAACCAGCTCTGGGTGTAGATGTGTTAAATCCCGGTTGCATCACATGCCCTGAGTGAATTATTTAAGAATTGCTCTCTATTTCACTGTCTTTATGATTTTTTTTTGAAATTTATTTTGATAATGGGATTTATCGGATTTTCACTGCTGCGTTTATGCCGCTGTACACACGCTTGATTCTCTTACGGAGACATATATATCCATGGGTTTTAAGATTCTTCCTAGTCAGGTATATTCCTAGGCGTTGAATATGTGGTGTTGGGTCCATTTCGTTGAGCAAGGAGTAGGTCTTGTCTATTACATATTTGGCTTATGGAAAGTTATCTGTGCTAATTTCAGTCTCTGGTTTTATGAAGCACCCCAACGCACCTTTCCCCATAAGCAAGCACTAGTTGGTTTTCTAAATTTGAGACCCTTTTCTATTTTGTAATTCAGTTCATGTGTAGTCAAGTTTACATTCCGTGTATTCGTGATATCTTATGATGTTTCTTTTTCTGTGTGACGTAGTTCACGTAGAATCACCGTACCTGCATCCACTCACTATGCCGCTACGGGCCTGATGACACAGATTTCATTGCTGAGTGATATTGCATTGCCCGTACGTGCCACAACTTCTTTATCCATATTTTGCTTTCTGGGATATTTACCTGTTACTGTAGACGAGCTTCTTGTGAACACAGCCGTCCCAAATATTGGGGTGGCTGTCTGTTTTTGATTTTAATTTCCGTAAGCTATAGGACCATAAGTGGAAGTGCCATAGACTGTGTTGCTTTGTTTCTTATGTGTTTCAGGAAACACCATACACTTCTCCAGGCTGGCTGCTGGCAATTTACATCCTGCCAATCAGCATAACAAGGCTCCCTGTTCTCCATATCCTGTCCTACCTTTCTGGATTTTACACTTTTTTCAGATGGCCCTCTTGCCCGGGGGGCAGTGAGACTTCATTGTAGTGCAGATTTCCTTTACAGGCTTGCTTGGTTGGCCAAAAAGGGCGTATGCGTTTTTTCCTGAATATATTCAGGAAAAAACGCATACGCCCTTTTTGGCCAAGTGCATCATTGTCGACGTTGTGCCTCTTTTCCTATGCTTTCAGGGCAATTCCAGTCTACCCCCTGCAATCCTTTTCCTGAAATTCTGCCCCGCTTTCAAGTCCCCTTTGCAGGCTTACTTCAATATATTTTTGGAGGATAGCTGTCATTTATAACTCTGCAGGTTTGTGAATTACAGTGTCCCTGAGCTCCTTTCTTCAACTCGCTTTCTTGTGAACTGGGCACAAAACCGCAGGATTGCTTCAGGCCCTAATCTGTTTCGGGCAGGGCATGCTGAGCCTTTGGTAAATTCCTCTTCCTGGTGGGAAATGAGCGTTACATTTGCCCGTGCAGACACCTACAGCTAGTCTCTCATTGGTTCTCCCTATTCCTGTTCATCTTGCACAGAAATTGCAAGCTGTGCCAAACAGGAGGTTACAGGCACTGACTCTCCAAGCAGGGAGACTGTTAGTAAATCATCTGGAATGGTGAACCCGAGGACCAGGATACGAAAACTGAGATGCATTTTAAATCATTTCCCCATAACACGGTGGACCATACTGTGGGTTTCACATGCATGTTTTAGCTGGAGGAAGAATCCCTTGAACCTGAAGAGTTGGGACCCATGGAATAGGTACCATACAGTATGACTTCAAAGGGTGTGCATTTGCTCACCTAAACTCACCAATGCTATCAGCCTGAAGTGTCCAGCCTTATGTCTCAACCAGCTCTGGGTGTAGATGTGGTCAATCCCGGTTGCATCACATGCCCTGAGTGAATTATTTAAGAATTGCTCTCTATTTCACTGTCTTTGTGTTTTGTTTTCGAAATTTATTTTGATAATGGGATTTATCGGATTTTCACTGCTGCCTTTCGGCCGCTGTACACACCCTTGATTCTCTTACGGAGACATATATATCCATGGGTTTTAAGATTCTTCCTAGTCAGGTATATTCCTAGGCGTTGAATATGTGGTGTTGGGTCCATTTCGTTGAGCAAGGAGTAGGTCTTGTCTATTACATATTGGGCTTATGGAAAGTTATCTGTGCTAATTTCAGTCTCTGGTTTTATGCAGCACCCCAAGGCACCTTTCCCCATAAGCAAGCACTAGTTGGTTTTCTAAATTTGAGACCCTTTTCTATTTTGTAATTCAGTTCATGTGTAGTCAAGTTTACATTCCGTGTATTCGTGATATCTTATGATGTTTCTTTTTCTGTGTGACGTAGTTCACGTAGAATCACCGTACCTGCATCCACTCACTATGCCGCTATGGGCCTGATGACACAGATTTCATTGCTGAGTGATATTGCATTGTACGTACGTGCCACAAGTTCTTTATCCATTTTTTGCTTTCTGGGATATTTACCTGATACTGTAGACGAGCTTCTTGTGAACACAGCCGTCTCAAATATTGGGGTGGCTGTCTGTTTTTGATTTTAATTTCCGTAAGCTATAGGACCATAAGTGGAAGTGCCATAGGCTGTGTTGCTTTGTTTCTTTCGTGTTTCAGGAAACACCATACACTTCTCCAGGCTGGCTGCTGGCAATTTACATCCTGCCAATCAGCATAACAAGGCTCCCTGTTCTCCATATCCTGTCCTACCTTTCTGGATTTTACACTTTTTTCAGATGGCCCTTTTGCCAGGGGGGCAGTGAGACTTCACTGTAGTGCAGATTTCATTTACAGGCTTGCTTGGTTGGCCAAAAAGGGCGTATGCGTTTTTTCCTGAATATATTCAGGAAAAAACGCATACGCCCTTTTTGGCCAAGTGCATCATTGTCGACGTTCTGCCTCTTTTCCTATGCTTTCAGGGCAATTCCAGTCTACCCCCTGCAATCGTTTTCCTGAAATTCTGCCCCGCTTTCAAGTCCCCTTCGCAGGCTTACTTCAATATATTTTTGGAGGAAAGCTGTCATTTATAACTCTGCAGGTTTGTGAATTACAGTGCCCCTGAGCTCCTTTCTTCAACTCGCTTTCTTGTGAGCTGGGCACAAAACCGCAGGATTGCTTCAGGCCCTAATCTGTTTCCAGCAGGGCACACTGAGCCTTTGTTTAATTCCTCTTCCTGGTGGGCAATGAGCGTTACATTTGCCCGTGCAGACACCTACAGCTAGTCTCTCATTGGTTCTCCCTATTCCTGTTCATTTTGCACAGAAATTGCAAGCTGTGCCAAAGAGGAGGTTAAAGGCACTGACTCTCCAAGCGGGGAGAGTGTTAGTAAAGCATCTGGAATGGTGAACCCGAGGACCAGGATACGAAAACTGAGATGCATTTTAAATCATTTCCCAATCACATGGTGGACGATACTCTTGGTTTCCCATGCATGTTTTAGCTGGAGGAAGAATCCCTTGAACCTGGAGAGTTGGGACCCATGGAATGGGTACCATGCAGTATGACTTCAAAGGGTCTGCATTTGCTCACCGAAACTCACCAATGCTATCAGCCTGAAGTGTCCAGCCTTATGTCTCAACCAGCTCTGGGTGTAGATGTGTTAAATCCCGGTTGCATCACATGCCCTGAGTGAATTATTTAAGAATTGCTCTCTATTTCACTGTCTTTATGATTTTTTTTTGAAATTTATTTTGATAATGGGATTTATCGGATTTTCACTGCTGCGTTTATGCTGCTGTACACACGCTTGATTCTCTTACGGAGACATATATATCCATGGGTTTTAAGATTCTTCCTAGTCAGGTATATTCCTAGGCGTTGAATATGTGGTGTTGGGTCCATTTCGTTGAGCAAGGAGTAGGTCTTGTCTATTACATATTTGGCTTATGGAAAGTTATCTGTGCTAATTTCAGTCTCTGGTTTTATGAAGCACCCCAACGCACCTTTCCCCATAAGCAAGCACTAGTTGGTTTTCTAAATTTGAGACCCTTTTCTATTTTGTAATTCAGTTCATGTGTAGTCAAGTTTACATTCCGTGTATTCGTGATATCTTATGATGTTTCTTTTTCTGTGTGACGTAGTTCACGTAGAATCACCGTACCTGCATCCACTCACTATGCCGCTACGGGCCTGATGACACAGATTTCATTGCTGAGTGATATTGCATTGCCCGTACGTGCCACAACTTCTTTATCCATATTTTGCTTTCTGGGATATTTACCTGTTACTGTAGACGAGCTTCTTGTGAACACAGCCGTCCCAAATATTGGGGTGGCTGTCTGTTTTTGATTTTAATTTCCGTAAGCTATAGGACCATAAGTGGAAGTGCCATAGACTGTGTTGCTTTGTTTCTTATGTGTTTCAGGAAACACCATACACTTCTCCAGGCTGGCTGCTGGCAATTTACATCCTGCCAATCAGCATAACAAGGCTCCCTGTTCTCCATATCCTGTCCTACCTTTCTGGATTTTACACTTTTTTCAGATGGCCCTCTTGCCCGGGGGGCAGTGAGACTTCATTGTAGTGCAGATTTCCTTTACAGGCTTGCTTGGTTGGCCAAAAAGGGCGTATGCGTTTTTTCCTGAATATATTCAGGAAAAAACGCATACGCCCTTTTTGGCCAAGTGCATCATTGTCGACGTTCTGCCTCTTTTCCTATGCTTTCAGGGCAATTCCAGTCTACCCCCTGCAATCCTTTTCCTGAAATTCTGCCCCGCTTTCAAGTCCCCTTTGCAGGCTTACTTCAATATATTTTTGGAGGATAGCTGTCATTTATAACTCTGCAGGTTTGTGAATTACAGTGTCCCTGAGCTCCTTTCTTCAACTCGCTTTCTTGTGAACTGGGCACAAAACCGCAGGATTGCTTCAGGCCCTAATCTGTTTCGGGCAGGGCATGCTGAGCCTTTGGTAAATTCCTCTTCCTGGTGGGAAATGAGCGTTACATTTGCCCGTGCAGACACCTACAGCTAGTCTCTCATTGGTTCTCCCTATTCCTGTTCATCTTGCACAGAAATTGCAAGCTGTGCCAAACAGGAGGTTACAGGCACTGACTCTCCAAGCAGGGAGACTGTTAGTAAATCATCTGGAATGGTGAACCCGAGGACCAGGATACGAAAACTGAGATGCATTTTAAATCATTTCCCCATAACACGGTGGACCATACTGTGGGTTTCACATGCATGTTTTAGCTGGAGGAAGAATCCCTTGAACCTGAAGAGTTGGGACCCATGGAATAGGTACCATACAGTATGAATTCAAAGGGTGTGCATTTGCTCACCTAAACTCACCAATGCTATCAGCCTGAAGTGTCCAGCCTTATGTCTCAACCAGCTCTGGGTGTAGATGTGGTCAATCCCGGTTGCATCACATGCCCTGAGTGAATTATTTAAGAATTGCTCTCTATTTCACTGTCTTTGTGTTTTGTTTTCGAAATTTATTTTGATAATGGGATTTATCGGATTTTCACTGCTGCCTTTCGGCCGCTGTACACACCCTTGATTCTCTTACGGAGACATATATATCCATGGGTTTTAAGATTCTTCCTAGTCAGGTATATTCCTAGGCGTTGAATATGTGGTGTTGGGTCCATTTCGTTGAGCAAGGAGTAGGTCTTGTCTATTACATATTGGGCTTATGGAAAGTTATCTGTGCTAATTTCAGTCTCTGGTTTTATGCAGCACCCCAAGGCACCTTTCCCCATAAGCAAGCACTAGTTGGTTTTCTAAATTTGAGACCCTTTTCTATTTTGTAATTCAGTTCATGTGTAGTCAAGTTTACATTCCGTGTATTCGTGATATCTTATGATGTTTCTTTTTCTGTGTGACGTAGTTCACGTAGAATCACCGTACCTGCATCCACTCACTATGCCGCTATGGGCCTGATGACACAGATTTCATTGCTGAGTGATATTGCATTGTACGTACGTGCCACAAGTTCTTTATCCATTTTTTGCTTTCTGGGATATTTACCTGATACTGTAGACGAGCTTCTTGTGAACACAGCCGTCTCAAATATTGGGGTGGCTGTCTGTTTTTGATTTTAATTTCCGTAAGCTATAGGACCATAAGTGGAAGTGCCATAGGCTGTGTTGCTTTGTTTCTTTCGTGTTTCAGGAAACACCATACACTTCTCCAGGGTGGCTGCTGGCAATTTACATCCTGCCAATCAGCATAACAAGGCTCCCTGTTCTCCATATCCTGTCCTACCTTTCTGGATTTTACACTTTTTTCAGATGGCCCTTTTGCCAGGGGGGCAGTGAGACTTCATTGTAGTGCAGATTTCATTTACAGGCTTGCTTGGTTGGCCAAAAAGGGCGTATGCGTTTTTTCCTGAATATATTCAGGAAAAAACGCATACGCCCTTTTTGGCCAAGTGCATCATTGTCGACGTTCTGCCTCTTTTCCTATGCTTTCAGGGCAATTCCAGTCTAACCCCTGCAATCGTTTTCCTGAAATTCTGCCCCGCTTTCAAGTCCCCTTCGCAGGCTTACTTCAATATATTTTTGGAGGAAAGCTGTCATTTATAACTCTGCAGGTTTGTGAATTACAGTGCCCCTGAGCTCCTTTCTTCAACTCGCTTTCTTGTGAGCTGGGCACAAAACCGCAGGATTGCTTCAGGCCCTAATCTGTTTCCAGCAGGGCACACTGAGCCTTTGTTTAATTCCTCTTCCTGGTGGGCAATGAGCGTTACATTTGCCCGTGCAGACACCTACAGCTAGTCTCTCATTGGTTCTCCCTATTCCTGTTCATTTTGCACAGAAATTGCAAGCTGTGCCAAAGAGGAGGTTAAAGGCACTGACTCTCCAAGCGGGGAGAGTGTTAGTAAAGCATCTGGAATGGTGAACCCGAGGACCAGGATACGAAAACTGAGATGCATTTTAAATCATTTCCCAATCACATGGTGGACGATACTCTTGGTTTCCCATGCATGTTTTAGCTGGAGGAAGAATCCCTTGAACCTGGAGAGTTGGGACCCATGGAATGGGTACCATGCAGTATGACTTCAAAGGGTCTGCATTTGCTCACCGAAACTCACCAATGCTATCAGCCTGAAGTGTCCAGCCTTATGTCTCAACCAGCTCTGGGTGTAGATGTGTTAAATCCCGGTTGCATCACATGCCCTGAGTGAATTATTTAAGAATTGCTCTCTATTTCACTGTCTTTATGATTTTTTTTTGAAATTTATTTTGATAATGGGATTTATCGGATTTTCACTGCTGCGTTTATGCCGCTGTACACACGCTTGATTCTCTTACGGAGACATATATATCCATGGGTTTTAAGATTCTTCCTAGTCAGGTATATTCCTAGGCGTTGAATATGTGGTGTTGGGTCCATTTCGTTGAGCAAGGAGTAGGTCTTGTCTATTACATATTTGGCTTATGGAAAGTTATCTGTGCTAATTTCAGTCTCTGGTTTTATGAAGCACCCCAACGCACCTTTCCCCATAAGCAAGCACTAGTTGGTTTTCTAAATTTGAGACCCTTTTCTATTTTGTAATTCAGTTCATGTGTAGTCAAGTTTACATTCCGTGTATTCGTGATATCTTATGATGTTTCTTTTTCTGTGTGACGTAGTTCACGTAGAATCACCGTACCTGCATCCACTCACTATGCCGCTACGGGCCTGATGACACAGATTTCATTGCTGAGTGATATTGCATTGCCCGTACGTGCCACAACTTCTTTATCCATATTTTGCTTTCTGGGATATTTACCTGTTACTGTAGACGAGCTTCTTGTGAACACAGCCGTCCCAAATATTGGGGTGGCTGTCTGTTTTTGATTTTAATTTCCGTAAGCTATAGGACCATAAGTGGAAGTGCCATAGACTGTGTTGCTTTGTTTCTTATGTGTTTCAGGAAACACCATACACTTCTCCAGGCTGGCTGCTGGCAATTTACATCCTGTCAATCAGCATAACAAGGCTCCCTGTTCTCCATATCCTGTCCTACCTTTCTGGATTTTACACTTTTTTCAGATGGCCCTCTTGCCCGGGGGGCAGTGAGACTTCATTGTAGTGCAGATTTCCTTTACAGGCTTGCTTGGTTGGCCAAAAAGGGCGTATGCGTTTTTTCCTGAATATATTCAGGAAAAAACGCATACGCGCTTTTTGGCCAAGTGCATCATTGTCGACGTTCTGCCTCTTTTCCTATGCTTTCAGGGCAATTCCAGTCTACCCCCTGCAATCCTTTTCCTGAAATTCTGCCCCGCTTTCAAGTCCCCTTTGCAGGCTTACTTCAATATATTTTTGGAGGATAGCTGTCATTTATAACTCTGCAGGTTTGTGAATTACAGTGTCCCTGAGCTCCTTTCTTCAACTCGCTTTCTTGTGAACTGGGCACAAAACCGCAGGATTGCTTCAGGCCCTAATCTGTTTCGGGCAGGGCATGCTGAGCCTTTGGTAAATTCCTCTTCCTGGTGGGAAATGAGCGTTACATTTGCCCGTGCAGACACCTACAGCTAGTCTCTCATTGGTTCTCCCTATTCCTGTTCATCTTGCACAGAAATTGCAAGGTGTGCCAAACAGGAGGTTAAAGGCACTGACTCTCCAAGCAGGGAGACTGTTAGTAAATCATCTGGAATGGTGAACCCGAGGACCAGGATACGAAAACTGAGATGCATTTTAAATCATTTCCCCATAACACGGTGGACCATACTGTGGGTTTCACATGCATGTTTTAGCTGGAGGAAGAATCCCTTGAACCTGAAGAGTTGGGACCCATGGAATAGGTACCATACAGTATGACTTCAAAGGGTGTGCATTTGCTCACCTAAACTCACCAATGCTATCAGCCTGAAGTGTCCAGCCTTATGTCTCAACCAGCTCTGGGTGTAGATGTGGTCAATCCCGGTTGCATCACATGCCCTGAGTGAATTATTTAAGAATTGCTCTCTATTTCACTGTCTTTGTGTTTTGTTTTCGAAATTTATTTTGATAATGGGATTTATCGGATTTTCACTGCTGCCTTTCGGCCGCTGTACACACCCTTGATTCTCTTACGGAGACATATATATCCATGGGTTTTAAGATTCTTCCTAGTCAGGTATATTCCTAGGCGTTGAATATGTGGTGTTGGGTCCATTTCGTTGAGCAAGGAGTAGGTCTTGTCTATTACATATTGGGCTTATGGAAAGTTATCTGTGCTAATTTCAGTCTCTGGTTTTATGCAGCACCCCAAGGCACCTTTCCCCATAAGCAAGCACTAGTTGGTTTTCTAAATTTGAGACCCTTTTCTATTTTGTAATTCAGTTCATGTGTAGTCAAGTTTACATTCCGTGTATTCGTGATATCTTATGATGTTTCTTTTTCTGTGTGACGTAGTTCACGTAGAATCACCGTACCTGCATCCACTCACTATGCCGCTATGGGCCTGATGACACAGATTTCATTGCTGAGTGATATTGCATTGTACGTACGTGCCACAAGTTCTTTATCCATTTTTTGCTTTCTGGGATATTTACCTGATACTGTAGACGAGCTTCTTGTGAACACAGCCGTCTCAAATATTGGGGTGGCTGTCTGTTTTTGATTTTAATTTCCGTAAGCTATAGGACCATAAGTGGAAGTGCCATAGGCTGTGTTGCTTTGTTTCTTTCGTGTTTCAGGAAACACCATACACTTCTCCAGGGTGGCTGCTGGCAATTTACATCCTGCCAATCAGCATAACAAGGCTCCCTGTTCTCCATATCCTGTCCTAACTTTCTGGATTTTACACTTTTTTCAGATGGCCCTTTTGCCAGGGGGGCAGTGAGACTTCATTGTAGTGCAGATTTCATTTACAGGCTTGCTTGGTTGGCCAAAAAGGGCGTATGCGTTTTTTCCTGAATATATTCAGGAAAAAACGCATA
Source organism: Phocoena phocoena (assembly GCF_963924675.1). NCBI lineage: Eukaryota > Metazoa > Chordata > Mammalia > Artiodactyla > Phocoenidae > Phocoena > Phocoena phocoena. The sequence continues at coordinate 738,139 of NW_027077370.1, read as the reverse complement.
CGCCCTTTTTGGCCAAGTGCATCATTGTCGACGTTCTGCCTCTTTTCCTATGCTTTCAGGGCAATTCCAGTCTACCCCCTGCAATCGTTTTCCTGAAATTCTGCCCCGCTTTCAAGTCCCCTTCGCAGGCTTACTTCAATATATTTTTGGAGGAAAGCTGTCATTTATAACTCTGCAGGTTTGTGAATTACAGTGCCCCTGAGCTCCTTTCTTCAACTCGCTTTCTTGTGAGCTGGGCACAAAACCGCAGGATTGCTTCAGGCCCTAATCTGTTTCCAGCAGGGCACACTGAGCCTTTGTTTAATTCCTCTTCCTGGTGGGCAATGAGTGTTACATTTGCCCGTGCAGACACCTACAGCTAGTCTCTCATTGGTTCTCCCTATTCCTGTTCATTTTGCACAGAAATTGCAAGCTGTGCCAAAGAGGAGGTTAAAGGCACTGACTCTCCAAGCGGGGAGAGTGTTAGTAAAGCATCTGGAATGGTGAACCCGAGGACCAGGATACGAAAACTGAGATGCATTTTAAATCATTTCCCAATCACATGGTGGACGATACTCTTGGTTTCCCATGCATGTTTTAGCTGGAGGAAGAATCCCTTGAACCTGGAGAGTTGGGACCCATGGAATGGGTACCATGCAGTATGACTTCAAAGGGTCTGCATTTGCTCACCGAAACTCACCAATGCTATCAGCCTGAAGTGTCCAGCCTTATGTCTCAACCAGCTCTGGGTGTAGATGTGTTAAATCCCGGTTGCATCACATGCCCTGAGTGAATTATTTAAGAATTGCTCTCTATTTCACTGTCTTTATGATTTTTTTTTGAAATTTATTTTGATAATGGGATTTATCGGATTTTCACTGCTGCGTTTATGCCGCTGTACACACGCTTGATTCTCTTACGGAGACATATATATCCATGGGTTTTAAGATTCTTCCTAGTCAGGTATATTCCTAGGCGTTGAATATGTGGTGTTGGGTCCATTTCGTTGAGCAAGGAGTAGGTCTTGTCTATTACATATTTGGCTTATGGAAAGTTATCTGTGCTAATTTCAGTCTCTGGTTTTATGAAGCACCCCAACGCACCTTTCCCCATAAGCAAGCACTAGTTGGTTTTCTAAATTTGAGACCCTTTTCTATTTTGTAATTCAGTTCATGTGTAGTCAAGTTTACATTCCGTGTATTCGTGATATCTTATGATGTTTCTTTTTCTGTGTGACGTAGTTCACGTAGAATCACCGTACCTGCATCCACTCACTATGCCGCTACGGGCCTGATGACACAGATTTCATTGCTGAGTGATATTGCATTGCCCGTACGTGCCACAACTTCTTTATCCATATTTTGCTTTCTGGGATATTTACCTGTTACTGTAGACGAGCTTCTTGTGAACACAGCCGTCCCAAATATTGGGGTGGCTGTCTGTTTTTGATTTTAATTTCCGTAAGCTATAGGACCATAAGTGGAAGTGCCATAGACTGTGTTGCTTTGTTTCTTATGTGTTTCAGGAAACACCATACACTTCTCCAGGCTGGCTGCTGGCAATTTACATCCTGTCAATCAGCATAACAAGGCTCCCTGTTCTCCATATCCTGTCCTACCTTTCTGGATTTTACACTTTTTTCAGATGGCCCTCTTGCCCGGGGGGCAGTGAGACTTCATTGTAGTGCAGATTTCCTTTACAGGCTTGCTTGGTTGGCCAAAAAGGGCGTATGCGTTTTTTCCTGAATATATTCAGGAAAAAACGCATACGCGCTTTTTGGCCAAGTGCATCATTGTCGACGTTCTGCCTCTTTTCCTATGCTTTCAGGGCAATTCCAGTCTACCCCCTGCAATCCTTTTCCTGAAATTCTGCCCCGCTTTCAAGTCCCCTTTGCAGGCTTACTTCAATATATTTTTGGAGGATAGCTGTCATTTATAACTCTGCAGGTTTGTGAATTACAGTGTCCCTGAGCTCCTTTCTTCAACTCGCTTTCTTGTGAACTGGGCACAAAACCGCAGGATTGCTTCAGGCCCTAATCTGTTTCGGGCAGGGCATGCTGAGCCTTTGGTAAATTCCTCTTCCTGGTGGGAAATGAGCGTTACATTTGCCCGTGCAGACACCTACAGCTAGTCTCTCATTGGTTCTCCCTATTCCTGTTCATCTTGCACAGAAATTGCAAGGTGTGCCAAACAGGAGGTTAAAGGCACTGACTCTCCAAGCAGGGAGACTGTTAGTAAATCATCTGGAATGGTGAACCCGAGGACCAGGATACGAAAACTGAGATGCATTTTAAATCATTTCCCCATAACACGGTGGACCATACTGTGGGTTTCACATGCATGTTTTAGCTGGAGGAAGAATCCCTTGAACCTGAAGAGTTGGGACCCATGGAATAGGTACCATACAGTATGACTTCAAAGGGTGTGCATTTGCTCACCTAAACTCACCAATGCTATCAGCCTGAAGTGTCCAGCCTTATGTCTCAACCAGCTCTGGGTGTAGATGTGGTCAATCCCGGTTGCATCACATGCCCTGAGTGAATTATTTATGAATTGCTCTCTATTTCACAGTCTTTGTGTTTTGTTTTCGAAATTTATTTTGATAATGGGATTTATCGGATTTTCACTGCTGCCTTTCGGCCGCTGTACACACCCTTGATTCTCTTACGGAGACATATATATCCATGGGTTTTAAGATTCTTCCTAGTCAGGTATATTCCTAGGCGTTGAATATGTGGTGTTGGGTCCATTTCGTTGAGCAAGGAGTAGGTCTTGTCTATTACATATTGGGCTTATGGAAAGTTATCTGTGCTAATTTCAGTCTCTGGTTTTATGCAGCACCCCAAGGCACCTTTCCCCATAAGCAAGCACTAGTTGGTTTTCTAAATTTGAGACCCTTTTCTATTTTGTAATTCAGTTCATGTGTAGTCAAGTTTACATTCCGTGTATTCGTGATATCTTATGATGTTTCTTTTTCTGTGTGACGTAGTTCACGTAGAATCACCGTACCTGCATCCACTCACTATGCCGCTACGGGCCTGATGACACAGATTTCATTGCTGAGTGATATTGCATTGTACGTACGTGCCACAAGTTCTTTATCCATTTTTTGCTTTCTGGGATATTTACCTGATACTGTAGACGAGCTTCTTGTGAACACAGCCGTCTCAAATATTGGGGTGGCTGTCTGTTTTTGATTTTAATTTCCGTAAGCTATAGGACCATAAGTGGAAGTGCCATAGGCTGTGTTGCTTTGTTTCTTTCGTGTTTCAGGAAACACCATACACTTCTCCAGGGTGGCTGCTGGCAATTTACATCCTGCCAATCAGCATAACAAGGCTCCCTGTTCTCCATATCCTGTCCTACCTTTCTGGATTTTACACTTTTTTCAGATGGCCCTTTTGCCAGGGGGGCAGTGAGACTTCATTGTAGTGCAGATTTCATTTACAGGCTTGCTTGGTTGGCCAAAAAGGGCGTATGCGTTTTTTCCTGAATATATTCAGGAAAAAACGCATACGCCCTTTTTGGCCAAGTGCATCATTGTCGACGTTCTGCCTCTTTTCCTATGCTTTCAGGGCAATTCCAGTCTACCCCCTGCAATCGTTTTCCTGAAATTCTGCCCCGCTTTCAAGTCCCCTTCGCAGGCTTACTTCAATATATTTTTGGAGGAAAGCTGTCATTTATAACTCTGCAGGTTTGTGAATTACAGTGCCCCTGAGCTCCTTTCTTCAACTCGCTTTCTTGTGAGCTGGGCACAAAACCGCAGGATTGCTTCAGGCCCTAATCTGTTTCCAGCAGGGCACACTGAGCCTTTGTTTAATTCCTCTTCCTGGTGGGCAATGAGCGTTACATTTGCCCGTGCAGACACCTACAGCTAGTCTCTCATTGGTTCTCCCTATTCCTGTTCATTTTGCACAGAAATTGCAAGCTGTGCCAAAGAGGAGGTTAAAGGCACTGACTCTCCAAGCGGGGAGAGTGTTAGTAAAGCATCTGGAATGGTGAACCCGAGGACCAGGATACGAAAACTGAGATGCATTTTAAATCATTTCCCAATCACATGGTGGACGATACTCTTGGTTTCCCATGCATGTTTTAGCTGGAGGAAGAATCCCTTGAACCTGGAGAGTTGGGACCCATGGAATGGGTACCATGCAGTATGACTTCAAAGGGTCTGCATTTGCTCACCGAAACTCACCAATGCTATCAGCCTGAAGTGTCCAGCCTTATGTCTCAACCAGCTCTGGGTGTAGATGTGTTAAATCCCGGTTGCATCACATGCCCTGAGTGAATTATTTAAGAATTGCTCTCTATTTCACTGTCTTTATGATTTTTTTTTGAAATTTATTTTGATAATGGGATTTATCGGATTTTCACTGCTGCGTTTATGCCGCTGTACACACGCTTGATTCTCTTACGGAGACATATATATCCATGGGTTTTAAGATTCTTCCTAGTCAGGTATATTCCTAGGCGTTGAATATGTGGTGTTGGGTCCATTTCGTTGAGCAAGGAGTAGGTCTTGTCTATTACATATTTGGCTTATGGAAAGTTATCTGTGCTAATTTCAGTCTCTGGTTTTATGAAGCACCCCAACGCACCTTTCCCCATAAGCAAGCACTAGTTGGTTTTCTAAATTTGAGACCCTGTTCTGTTTTGTAATTCAGTTCATGTGTAGTCAAGTTTACATTCCGTGTATTAGTGATATCTTATGATGTTTCTTTTTCTGTGTGACGTAGTTCACGTAGAATCACCGTACCTGCATCCACTCACTATGCCGCTACGGGCCTGATGACACAGATTTCATTGCTGAGTGATATTGCATTGTACGTACGTGCCACAACTTCTTTATCCATATTTTGCTTTCTGGGATATTTACCTGTTACTGTAGACGAGCTTCTTGTGAACACAGCCGTCCCAAATATTGGGGTGGCTGTCTGTTTTTGATTTTAATTTCCGTAAGCTATAGGACCATAAGTGGAAGTGCCATAGACTGTGTTGCTTTGTTTCTTATGTGTTTCAGGAAACACCATACACTTCTCCAGGCTGGCTGCTGGCAATTTACATCCTGCCAATCAGCATAACAAGGCTCCCTGTTCTCCATATCCTCTCCTACCTTTCTGGATTTTACACTTTTTTCAGATGGCCCTCTTGCCCGGGGGGCAGTGAGACTTCATTGTAGTGCAGATTTCCTTTACAGGCTTGCTTGGTTGGCCAAAAAGGGCGTATGCGTTTTTTCCTGAATATATTCAGGAAAAAACGCATACGCCCTTTTTGGCCAAGTGCATCATTGTCGACGTTCTGCCTCTTTTCCTATGCTTTCAGGGCAATTCCAGTCTACCCCCTGCAATCGTTTTCCTGAAATTCTGCCCCGCTTTCAAGTCCCCTTCGCAGGCTTACTTCAATATATTTTTGGAGGATAGCTGTCATTTATAACTCTGCAGGTTTGTGAATTACAGTGCCCCTGAGCTCCTTTCTTCAACTCGCTTTCTTGTGAACTGGGCACAAAACCGCAGGATTGCTTCAGGCCCTAATCTGTTTCGGGCAGGGCATGCTGAGCCTTTGGTAAATTCCTCTTCCTGGTGGGAAATGAGCGTTACATTTGCCCGTGCAGACACCTACAGCTAGTCTCTCATTGGTTCTCCCTATTCCTGTTCATCTTGCACAGAAATTGCAAGCTGTGCCAAACAGGAGGTTAAAGGCACTGACTCTCCAAGCAGGGAGACTGTTAGTAAATCATCTGGAATGGTGAACCCGAGGACCAGGATACGAAAACTGAGATGCATTTTAAATCATTTCCCCATAACACGGTGGACCATACTGTGGGTTTCACATGCATGTTTTAGCTGGAGGAAGAATCCCTTGAACCTGAAGAGTTGGGACCCATGGAATAGGTACCATACAGTATGACTTCAAAGGGTGTGCATTTGCTCACCTAAACTCACCAATGCTATCAGCCTGAAGTGTCCAGCCTTATGTCTCAACCAGCTCTGGGTGTAGATGTGGTCAATCCCGGTTGCATCACATGCCCTGAGTGAATTATTTAAGAATTGCTCTCTATTTCACTGTCTTTGTGTTTTGTTTTCGAAATTTATTTTGATAATGGGATTTATCGGATTTTCACTGCTGCCTTTCAGCCGCTGTACACACCCTTGATTCTCTTACGGAGACATATATATCCATGGGTTTTAAGATTCTTCCTAGTCAGGTATATTCCTAGGCGTTGAATATGTGGTGTTGGGTCCATTTCGTTGAGCAAGGAGTAGGTCTTGTCTATTACATATTGGGCTTATGGAAAGTTATCTGTGCTAATTTCAGTCTCTGGTTTTATGCAGCACCCCAAGGCACCTTTCCCCATAAGCAAGCACTAGTTGGTTTTCTAAATTTGAGACCCTTTTCTATTTTGTAATTCAGTTCATGTGTCGTCAAGTTTACATTCCGTGTATTCGTGATATCTTATGATGTTTCTTTTTCTGTGTGACGTAGTTCACGTAGAATCACCGTACCTGCATCCACTCACTATGCCGCTACGGGCCTGATGACACAGATTTCATTGCTGAGTGATATTGCATTGTACGTACGTGCCACAAGTTCTTTATCCATTTTTTGCTTTCTGGGATATTTACCTGATACTGTAGACGAGCTTCTTGTGAACACAGCCGTCTCAAATATTGGGGTGGCTGTCTGTTTTTGATTTTAATTTCCGTAAGCTATAGGACCATAAGTGGAAGTGCCATAGGCTGTGTTGCTTTGTTTCTTTCGTGTTTCAGGAAACACCATACACTTCTCCAGGGTGGCTGCTGGCAATTTACATCCTGCCAATCAGCATAACAAGGCTCCCTGTTCTCCATATCCTGTCCTACCTTTCTGGATTTTACACTTTTTTCAGATGGCCCTTTTGCCAGGGGGGCAGTGAGACTTCATTGTAGTGCAGATTTCATTTACAGGCTTGCTTGGTTGGCCAAAAAGGGCGTATGCGTTTTTTCCTGAACATATTCAGGAAAAAACGCATACGCCCTTTTTGGCCAAGTGCATCATTGTCGACGTTCTGCCTCTTTTCCTATGCTTTCAGGGCAATTCCAGTCTACCCCCTGCAATCGTTTTCCTGAAATTCTGCCCCGCTTTCAAGTCCCCTTCGCAGGCTTACTTCAATATATTTTTGGAGGAAAGCTGTCATTTATAACTCTGCAGGTTTGTGAATTACAGTGCCCCTGAGCTCCTTTCTTCAACTCGCTTTCTTGTGAGCTGGGCACAAAACCGCTGGATTGCTTCAGGCCCTAATCTCTTTCCAGCAGGGCACACTGAGCCTTTGTTTAATTCCTCTTCCTGGTGGGCAATGAGCGTTATATTTGCCCGTGCAGACACCTACAGCTAGTCTCTCATTGGTTCTCCCTATTCCTGTTCATTTTGCACAGAAATTGCAAGCTGTGCCAAAGAGGAGGTTAAAGGCACTGACTCTCCAAGCGGGGAGAGTGTTAGTAAAGCATCTGGAATGGTGAACCCGAGGACCAGGATACGAAAACTGAGATGCATTTTAAATCATTTCCCAATCACATGGTGGACGATACTCTTGGTTTCCCATGCATGTTTTAGCTGGAGGAAGAATCCCTTGAACCTGGAGAGTTGGGACCCATGGAATGGGTACCATGCAGTATGACTTCAAAGGGTCTGCATTTGCTCACCGAAACTCACCAATGCTATCAGCCTGAAGTGTCCAGCCTTATGTCTCAACCAGCTCTGGGTGTAGATGTGGTCAATCCCGGTTGCATCACATGCCCTGAGTGAATTATTTAAGAATTGCTCTCTATTTCACTGTCTTTATGATTTTTTTTTGAAATTTATTTTGATAATGGGATTTATCGGATTTTCACTGCTGCGTTTATGCCGCTGTACACACGCTTGATTCTCTTACGGAGACATATATATCCATGGGTTTTAAGATTCTTCCTAGTCAGGTATATTCCTAGGCGTTGAATATGTGGTGTTGGGTCCATTTCGTTGAGCAAGGAGTAGGTCTTGTCTATTACATATTTGGCTTATGGAAAGTTATCTGTGCTAATTTCAGTCTCTGGTTTTATGAAGCACCCCAACGCACCTTTCCCCATAAGCAAGCACTAGTTGGTTTTCTAAATTTGAGACCCTGTTCTGTTTTGTAATTCAGTTCATGTGTAGTCAAGTTTACATTCCGTGTATTAGTGATATCTTATGATGTTTCTTTTTCTGTGTGACGTAGTTCACGTAGAATCACCGTACCTGCATCCACTCACTATGCCGCTACGGGCCTGATGACACAGATTTCATTGCTGAGTGATATTGCATTGTACGTACGTGCCACAACTTCTTTATCCATATTTTGCTTTCTGGGATATTTACCTGTTACTGTAGACGAGCTTCTTGTGAACACAGCCGTCCCAAATATTGGGGTGGCTGTCTGTTTTTGATTTTAATTTCCGTAAGCTATAGGACCATAAGTGGAAGTGCCATAGACTGTGTTGCTTTGTTTCTTATGTGTTTCAGGAAACACCATACACTTCTCCAGGCTGGCTGCTGGCAATTTACATCCTGCCAATCAGCATAACAAGGCTCCCTGTTCTCCATATCCTGTCCTACCTTTCTGGATTTTACACTTTTTTCAGATGGCCCTCTTGCCCGGGGGGCAGTGAGACTTCATTGTAGTGCAGATTTCCTTTACAGGCTTGCTTGGTTGGCCAAAAAGGGCGTATGCGTTTTTTCCTGAATATATTCAGGAAAAAACGCATACGCCCTTTTTGGCCAAGTGCATCATTGTCGACGTTCTGCCTCTTTTCCTATGCTTTCAGGGCAATTCCAGTCTACCCCCTGCAATCGTTTTCCTGAAATTCTGCCCCGCTTTCAAGTCCCCTTCGCAGGCTTACTTCAATATATTTTTGGAGGATAGCTGTCATTTATAACTCTGCAGGTTTGTGAATTACAGTGCCCCTGAGCTCCTTTCTTCAACTCGCTTTCTTGTGAACTGGGCACAAAACCGCAGGATTGCTTCAGGCCCTAATCTGTTTCGGGCAGGGCATGCTGAGCCTTTGGTAAATTCCTCTTCCTGGTGGGAAATGAGCGTTACATTTGCCCGTGCAGACACCTACAGCTAGTCTCTCATTGGTTCTCCCTATTCCTGTTCATCTTGCACAGAAATTGCAAGCTGTGCCAAACAGGAGGTTAAAGGCACTGACTCTCCAAGCAGGGAGACTGTTAGTAAATCATCTGGAATGGTGAACCCGAGGACCAGGATACGAAAACTGAGATGCATTTTAAATCATTTCCCCATAACACGGTGGACCATACTGTGGGTTTCACATGCATGTTTTAGCTGGAGGAAGAATCCCTTGAACCTGAAGAGTTGGGACCCATGGAATAGGTACCATACAGTATGACTTCAAAGGGTGTGCATTTGCTCACCTAAACTCACCAATGCTATCAGCCTGAAGTGTCCAGCCTTATGTCTCAACCAGCTCTGGGTGTAGATGTGGTCAATCCCGGTTGCATCACATGCCCTGAGTGAATTATTTAAGAATTGCTCTCTAATTCACTGTCTTTGTGTTTTGTTTTCGAAATTTATTTTGATAATGGGATTTATCGGATTTTCACTGCTGCCTTTCGGCCGCTGTACACACCCTTGATTCTCTTACGGAGACATATATATCCATGGGTTTTAAGATTCTTCCTAGTCAGGTATATTCCTAGGCGTTGAATATGTGGTGTTGGGTCCATTTCGTTGAGCAAGGAGTAGGTCTTGTCTATTACATATTGGGCTTATGGAAAGTTATCTGTGCTAATTTCAGTCTCTGGTTTTATGCAGCACCCCAAGGCACCTTTCCCCATAAGCAAGCACTAGTTGGTTTTCTAAATTTGAGACCCTTTTCTATTTTGTAATTCAGTTCATGTGTCGTCAAGTTTACATTCCGTGTATTCGTGATATCTTATGATGTTTCTTTTTCTGTGTGACATAGTTCACGTAGAATCACCGTACCTGCATCCACTCACTATGCCGCTACGGGCCTGATGACACAGATTTCATTGCTGAGTGATATTGCATTGTACGTACGTGCCACAAGTTCTTTATCCATTTTTTGCTTTCTGGGATATTTACCTGATACTGTAGACGAGCTTCTTGTGAACACAGCCGTCTCAAATATTGGGGTGGCTGTCTGTTTTTGATTTTAATTTCCGTAAGCTATAGGACCATAAGTGGAAGTGCCATAGGCTGTGTTGCTTTGTTTCTTTCGTGTTTCAGGAAACACCATACACTTCTCCAGGGTGGCTGCTGGCAATTTACATCCTGCCAATCAGCATAACAAGGCTCCCTGTTTTCCATATCCTGTCCTACCTTTCTGGATTTTACACTTTTTTCAGATGGCCCTTTTGCCAGGGGGGCAGTGAGACTTCATTGTAGTGCAGATTTCATTTACAGGCTTGCTTGGTTGGCCAAAAAGGGCGTATGCGTTTTTTCCTGAACATATTCAGGAAAAAACGCATACGCCCTTTTTGGCCAAGTGCATCATTGTCGACGTTCTGCCTCTTTTCCTATGCTTTCAGGGCAATTCCAGTCTACCCCCTGCAATCGTTTTCCTGAAATTCTGCCCCGCTTTCAAGTCCCCTTCGCAGGCTTACTTCAATATATTTTTGGAGGAAAGCTGTCATTTATAACTCTGCAGGTTTGTGAATTACAGTGCCCCTGAGCTCCTTTCTTCAACTCGCTTTCTTGTGAGCTGGGCACAAAACCGCAGGATTGCTTCAGGCCCTAATCTCTTTCCAGCAGGGCACACTGAGCCTTTGTTTAATTCCTCTTCCTGGTGGGCAATGAGCGTTACATTTGCCCGTGCAGACACCTACAGCTAGTCTCTCATTGGTTCTCCCTATTCCTGTTCATTTTGCACAGAAATTGCAAGCTGTGCCAAAGAGGAGGTTAAAGGCACTGACTCTCCAAGCGGGGAGAGTGTTAGTAAAGCATCTGGAATGGTGAACCCGAGGACCAGGATACGAAAACTGAGATGCATTTTAAATCATTTCCCAATCACATGGTGGACGATACTCTTGGTTTCCCATGCATGTTTTAGCTGGAGGAAGAATCCCTTGAACCTGGAGAGTTGGGACCCATGGAATGGGTACCATGCAGTATGACTTCAAATGGTCTGCATTTGCTCACCGAAACTCACCAATGCTATCAGCCTGAAGTGTCCAGCCTTATGTCTCAACCAGCTCTGGGTGTAGATGTGGTCAATCCCGGTTGCATCACATGCCCTGAGTGAATTATTTAAGAATTGCTCTCTATTTCACTGTCTTTATGATTTTTTTTTTGAAATTTATTTTGATAATGGGATTTATCGGATTTTCACTGCTGCGTTTATGCCGCTGTACACACGCTTGATTCTCTTACGGAGACATATATATCCATGGGTTTTAAGATTCTTCCTAGTCAGGTATATTCCTAGGCGTTGAATATGTGGTGTTGGGTCCATTTCGTTGAGCAAGGAGTAGGTCTTGTCTATTACATATTTGGCTTATGGAAAGTTATCTGTGCTAATTTCAGTCTCTGGTTTTATGAAGCACCCCAACGCACCTTTCCCCATAAGCAAGCACTAGTTGGTTTTCTAAATTTGAGACCCTGTTCTGTTTTGTAATTCAGTTCATGTGTAGTCAAGTTTACATTCCGTGTATTAGTGATATCTTATGATGTTTCTTTTTCTGTGTGACGTAGTTCACGTAGAATCACCGTACCTGCATCCACTCACTATGCCGCTATGGGCCTGATGACACAGATTTCATTGCTGAGTGATATTGCATTGTACGTACGTGCCACAACTTCTTTATCCATATTTTGCTTTCTGGGATATTTACCTGTTACTGTAGACGAGCTTCTTGTGAACACAGCCGTCCCAAATATTGGGGTGGCTGTCTGTTTTTGATTTTAATTTCCGTAAGCTATAGGACCATAAGTGGAAGTGCCATAGACTGTGTTGCTTTGTTTCTTATGTGTTTCAGGAAACACCATACACTTCTCCAGGCTGGCTGCTGGCAATTTACATCCTGCCAATCAGCATAACAAGGCTCCCTGTTCTCCATATCCTGTCCTACCTTTCTGGATTTTACACTTTTTTCAGATGGCCCTCTTGCCCGGGGGGCAGTGAGACTTCATTGTAGTGCAGATTTCCTTTACAGGCTTGCTTGGTTGGCCAAAAAGGGCGTATGCGTTTTTTCCTGAATATATTCAGGAAAAAACGCATACGCCCTTTTTGGCCAAGTGCATCATTGTCGACGTTCTGCCTCTTTTCCTATGCTTTCAGGGCAATTCCAGTCTACCCCCTGCAATCGTTTTCCTGAAATTCTGCCCCGCTTTCAAGTCCCCTTCGCAGGCTTACTTCAATATATTTTTGGAGGATAGCTGTCATTTATAACTCTGCAGGTTTGTGAATTACAGTGCCCCTGAGCTCCTTTCTTCAACTCGCTTTCTTGTGAACTGGGCACAAAACCGCAGGATTGCTTCAGGCCCTAATCTGTTTCGGGCAGGGCATGCTGAGCCTTTGGTAAATTCCTCTTCCTGGTGGGAAATGAGCGTTACATTTGCCCGTGCAGACACCTACAGCTAGTCTCTCATTGGTTCTCCCTATTCCTGTTCATCTTGCACAGAAATTGCAAGCTGTGCCAAACAGGAGGTTAAAGGCACTGACTCTCCAAGCAGGGAGACTGTTAGTAAATCATCTGGAATGGTGAACCCGAGGACCAGGATACGAAAACTGAGATGCATTTTAAATCATTTCCCCATAACACGGTGGACCATACTGTGGGTTTCACATGCATGTTTTAGCTGGAGGAAGAATCCCTTGAACCTGAAGAGTTGGGACCCATGGAATAGGTACCATACAGTATGACTTCAAAGGGTGTGCATTTGCTCACCTAAACTCACCAATGCTATCAGCCTGAAGTGTCCAGCCTTATGTCTCAACCAGCTCTGGGTGTAGATGTGGTCAATCCCGGTTGCATCACATGCCCTGAGTGAATTATTTAAGAATTGCTCTCTATTTCACTGTCTTTGTGTTTTGTTTTCGAAATTTATTTTGATAATGGGATTTATCGGATTTTCACTGCTGCCTTTCGGCCGCTGTACACACCCTTGATTCTCTTACGGAGACATATATATCCATGGGTTTTAAGATTCTTCCTAGTCAGGTATATTCCTAGGCGTTGAATATGTGGTGTTGGGTCCATTTCGTTGAGCAAGGAGTAGGTCTTGTCTATTACATATTGGGCTTATGGAAAGTTATCTGTGCTAATTTCAGTCTCTGGTTTTATGCAGCACCCCAAGGCACCTTTCCCCATAAGCAAGCACTAGTTGGTTTTCTAAATTTGAGACCCTTTTCTATTTTGTAATTCAGTTCATGTGTAGTCAAGTTTACATTCCGTGTATTCGTGATATCTTATGATGTTTCTTTTTCTGTGTGACGTAGTTCACGTAGAATCACCGTACCTGCATCCACTCACTATGCCGCTATGGGCCTGATGACACAGATTTCATTGCTGAGTGATATTGCATTGTACGTACGTGCCACAAGTTCTTTATCCATTTTTTGCTTTCTGGGATATTTACCTGATACTGTAGACGAGCTTCTTGTGAACACAGCCGTCTCAAATATTGGGGTGGCTGTCTGTTTTTGATTTTAATTTCCGTAAGCTATAGGACCATAAGTGGAAGTGCCATAGGCTGTGTTGCTTTGTTTCTTTCGTGTTTCAGGAAACACCATACACTTCTCCAGGGTGGCTGCTGGCAATTTACATCCTGCCAATCAGCATAACAAGGCTCCCTGTTCTCCATATCCTGTCCTACCTTTCTGGATTTTACACTTTTTTCAGATGGCCCTTTTGCCAGGGGGGCAGTGAGACTTCATTGTAGTGCAGATTTCATTTACAGGCTTGCTTGGTTGGCCAAAAAGGGCGTATGCGTTTTTTCCTGAATATATTCAGGAAAAAACGCATACGCCCTTTTTGGCCAAGTGCATCATTGTCGACGTTCTGCCTCTTTTCCTATGCTTTCAGGGCAATTCCAGTCTACCCCCTGCAATCGTTTTCCTGAAATTCTGCCCCGCTTTCAAGTCCCCTTCGCAGGCTTACTTCAATATATTTTTGGAGGAAAGCTGTCATTTATAACTCTGCAGGTTTGTGAATTACAGTGCCCCTGAGCTCCTTTCTTCAACTCGCTTTCTTGTGAGCTGGGCACAAAACCGCAGGATTGCTTCAGGCCCTAATCTCTTTCCAGCAGGGCACACTGAGCCTTTGTTTAATTCCTCTTCCTGGTGGGCAATGAGCGTTACATTTGCCCGTGCAGACACCTACAGCTAGTCTCTCATTGGTTCTCCCTATTCCTGTTCATTTTGCACAGAAATTGCAAGCTGTGCCAAAGAGGAGGTTAAAGGCACTGACTCTCCAAGCGGGGAGAGTGTTAGTAAAGCATCTGGAATGGTGAACCCGAGGACCAGGATACGAAAACTGAGATGCATTTTAAATCATTTCCCAATCACATGGTGGACGATACTCTTGGTTTCCCATGCATGTTTTAGCTGGAGGAAGAATCCCTTGAACCTGGAGAGTTGGGACCCATGGAATGGGTACCATGCAGTATGACTTCAAAGGGTCTGCATTTGCTCACCGAAACTCACCAATGCTATCAGCCTGAAGTGTCCAGCCTTATGTCTCAACCAGCTCTGGGTGTAGATGTGTTAAATCCCGGTTGCATCACATGCCCTGAGTGAATTATTTAAGAATTGCTCTCTATTTCACTGTCTTTATGATTTTTTTTTGAAATTTATTTTGATAATGGGATTTATCGGATTTTCACTGCTGCGTTTATGCCGCTGTACACACGCTTGATTCTCTTACGGAGACATATATATCCATGGGTTTTAAGATTCTTCCTAGTCAGGTATATTCCTAGGCGTTGAATATGTGGTGTTGGGTCCATTTCGTTGAGCAAGGAGTAGGTCTTGTCTATTACATATTTGGCTTATGGAACGTTATCTGTGCTAATTTCAGTCTCTGGTTTTATGAAGCACCCCAACGCACCTTTCCCCATAAGCAAGCACTAGTTGGTTTTCTAAATTTGAGACCCTGTTCTGTTTTGTAATTCAGTTCATGTGTAGTCAAGTTTACATTCCGTGTATTAGTGATATCTTATGATGTTTCTTTTTCTGTGTGACGTAGTTCACGTAGAATCACCGTACCTGCATCCACTCACTATGCCGCTACGGGCCTGATGACACAGATTTCATTGCTGAGTGATATTGCATTGTACGTACGTGCCACAACTTCTTTATCCATATTTTGCTTTCTGGGATATTTACCTGTTACTGTAGACGAGCTTCTTGTGAACACAGCCGTCCCAAATATTGGGGTGGCTGTCTGTTTTTGATTTTAATTTCCGTAAGCTATAGGACCATAAGTGGAAGTGCCATAGACTGTGTTGCTTTGTTTCTTATGTGTTTCAGGAAACACCATACACTTCTCCAGGCTGGCTGCTGGCAATTTACATCCTGCCAATCAGCATAACAAGGCTCCCTGTTCTCCATATCCTGTCCTACCTTTCTGGATTTTACACTTTTTTCAGATGGCCCTCTTGCCCGGGGGGCAGTGAGACTTCATTGTAGTGCAGATTTCCTTTACAGGCTTGCTTGGTTGGCCAAAAAGGGCGTATGCGTTTTTTCCTGAATATATTCAGGAAAAAACGCATACGCCCTTTTTGGCCAAGTGCATCATTGTCGACGTTCTGCCTCTTTTCCTATGCTTTCAGGGCAATTCCAGTCTACCCCCTGCAATCGTTTTCCTGAAATTCTGCCCCGCTTTCAAGTCCCCTTCGCAGGCTTACTTCAATATATTTTTGGAGGATAGCTGTCATTTATAACTCTGCAGGTTTGTGAATTACAGTGCCCCTGAGCTCCTTTCTTCAACTCGCTTTCTTGTGAACTGGGCACAAAACCACAGGATTGCTTCAGGCCCTAATCTGTTTCGGGCAGGGCATGCTGAGCCTTTGGTAAATTCCTCTTCCAGGTGGGAAATGAGCGTTACATTTGCCCGTGCAGACACCTACAGCTAGTCTCTCATTGGTTCTCCCTATTCCTGTTCATCTTGCACAGAAATTGCAAGCTGTGCCAAACAGGAGGTTACAGGCACTGACTCTCCAAGCAGGGAGACTGTTAGTAAATCATCTGGAATGGTGAACCCGAGGACCAGGATACGAAAACTGAGATGCATTTTAAATCATTTCCCCATAACACGGTGGACCATACTGTGGGTTTCACATGCATGTTTTAGCTGGAGGAAGAATCCCTTGAACCTGAAGAGTTGGGACCCATGGAATAGGTACCATACAGTATGACTTCAAAGGGTGTGCATTTGCTCACCTAAACTCACCAATGCTATCAGCCTGAAGTGTCCAGCCTTATGTCTCAACCAGCTCTGGGTGTAGATGTGGTCAATCCCGGTTGCATCACATGCCCTGAGTGAATTATTTAAGAATTGCTCTCTATTTCACTGTCTTTGTGTTTTGTTTTCGAAATTTATTTTGATAATGGGATTTATCGGATTTTCACTGCTGCCTTTCGGCCGCTGTACACACCCTTGATTCTCTTACGGAGACATATATATCCATGGGTTTTAAGATTCTTCCTAGTCAGGTATATTCCTAGGCATTGAATATGTGGTGTTGGGTCCATTTCGTTGAGCAAGGAGTAGGTCTTGTCTATTACATATTGGGCTTATGGAAAGTTATCTGTGCTAATTTCAGTCTCTGGTTTTATGCAGCACCCCACGGCACCTTTCCCCATAAGCAAGCACTAGTTGGTTTTCTAAATTTGAGACCCTTTTCTATTTTGTAATTCAGTTCATGTGTAGTCAAGTTTACATTCCGTGTATTCGTGATATCTTATGATGTTTCTTTTTCTGTGTGACATAGTTCACGTAGAATCACCGTACCTGCATCCACTAACTATGCCGCTATGGGCCTGATGACACAGATTTCATTGCTGAGTGATATTGCATTGTACGTACGTGCCACAAGTTCTTTATCCATTTTTTGCTTTCTGGGATATTTACCTGATACTGTAGACGAGCTTCTTGTGAACACAGCCGTCTCAAATATTGGGGTGGCTGTCTGTTTTTGATTTTAATTTCCGTAAGCTATAGGACCATAAGTGGAAGTGCCATAGGCTGTGTTGCTTTGTTTCTTTCGTGTTTCAGGAAACACCATACACTTCTCCAGGGTGGCTGCTGGCAATTTACATCCTGCCAATCAGCATAACAAGGCTCCCTGTTCTCCATATCCTGTCCTACCTTTCTGGATTTTACACTTTTTTCAGATGGCCCTTTTGCCAGGGGGGCAGTGAGACTTCATTGTAGTGCAGATTTCATTTACAGGCTTGCTTGGTTGGCCAAAAAGGGCGTATGCGTTTTTTCCTGAATATATTCAGGAAAAAACGCATACGCCCTTTTTGGCCAAGTGCATCATTGTCGACGTTCTGCCTCTTTTCCTATGCTTTCAGGGCAATTCCAGTCTACCCCCTGCAATCGTTTTCCTGAAATTCTGCCCCGCATTCAAGTCCCCTTCGCAGGCTTACTTCAATATATTTTTGGAGGAAAGCTGTCATTTATAACTCTGCAGGTTTGTGAATTACAGTGCCCCTGAGCTCCTTTCTTCAACTCGCTTTCTTGTGAGCTGGGCACAAAACCGCAGGATTGCTTCAGGCCCTAATCTGTTTCCAGCAGGGCACACTGAGCCTTTGTTTAATTCCTCTTCCTGGTGGGCAATGAGCGTTACATTTGCCCTTGCAGACACCTACAGCTAGTCTCTCATTGGTTCTCCCTATTCCTGTTCATTTTGCACAGAAATTGCAAGCTGTGCCAAAGAGGAGGTTAAAGGCACTGACTCTCCAAGCGGGGAGAGTGTTAGTAAAGCATCTGGAATGGTGAACCCGAGGACCAGGATACGAAAACTGAGATGCATTTTAAATCATTTCCCAATCACATGGTGGACGATACTCTTGGTTTCCCATGCATGTTTTAGCTGGAGGAAGAATCCCTTGAACCTGGAGAGTTGGGACCCATGGAATGGGTACCATGCAGTATGACTTCAAAGGGTCTGCATTTGCTCACCGAAACTCACCAATGCTATCAGCCTGAAGTGTCCAGCCTTATGTCTCAACCAGCTCTGGGTGTAGATGTGTTAAATCCCGGTTGCATCACATGCCCTGAGTGAATTATTTAAGAATTGCTCTCTATTTCACTGTCTTTATGATTTTTTTTTGAAATTTATTTTGATAATGGGATTTATCGGATTTTCACTGCTGCGTTTATGCTGCTGTACACACGCTTGATTCTCTTACGGAGACATATATATCCATGGGTTTTAAGATTCTTCCTAGTCAGGTATATTCCTAGGCGTTGAATATGTGGTGTTGGGTCCATTTCGTTGAGCAAGGAGTAGGTCTTGTCTATTACATATTTGGCTTATGGAAAGTTATCTGTGCTAATTTCAGTCTCTGGTTTTATGAAGCACCCCAACGCACCTTTCCCCATAAGCAAGCACTAGTTGGTTTTCTAAATTTGAGACCCTTTTCTATTTTGTAATTCAGTTCATGTGTCGTCAAGTTTACATTCCGTGTATTCGTGATATCTTATGATGTTTCTTTTTCTGTGTGACGTAGTTCACGTAGAATCACCGTACCTGCATCCACTCACTATGCCGCTACGGGCCTGATGACACAGATTTCATTGCTGAGTGATATTGCATTGCCCGTACGTGCCACAACTTCTTTATCCATATTTTGCTTTCTGGGATATTTACCTGTTACTGTAGACGAGCTTCTTGTGAACACAGCCGTCCCAAATATTGGGGTGGCTGTCTGTTTTTGATTTTAATTTCCGTAAGCTATAGGACCATAAGTGGAAGTGCCATAGACTGTGTTGCTTTGTTTCTTATGTGTTTCAGGAAACACCATACACTTCTCCAGGCTGGCTGCTGGCAATTTACATCCTGCCAATCAGCATAACAAGGCTCCCTGTTCTCCATATCCTGTCCTACCTTTCTGGATTTTACACTTTTTTCAGATGGCCCTCTTGCCCGGGGGGCAGTGAGACTTCATTGTAGTGCAGATTTCCTTTACAGGCTTGCTTGGTTGGCCAAAAAGGGCGTATGCGTTTTTTCCTGAATATATTCAGGAAAAAACGCATACGCCCTTTTTGGCCAAGTGCATCATTGTCGACGTTCTGCCTCTTTTCCTATGCTTTCAGGGCAATTCCAGTCTACCCCCTGCAATCCTTTTCCTGAAATTCTGCCCCGCTTTCAAGTCCCCTTTGCAGGCTTACTTCAATATATTTTTGGAGGATAGCTGTCATTTATAACTCTGCAGGTTTGTGAATTACAGTGTCCCTGAGCTCCTTTCTTCAACTCGCTTTCTTGTGAACTGGGCACAAAACCGCAGGATTGCTTCAGGCCCTAATCTGTTTCGGGCAGGGCATGCTGAGCCTTTGGTAAATTCCTCTTCCTGGTGGGAAATGAGCGTTACATTTGCCCGTGCAGACACCTACAGCTAGTCTCTCATTGGTTCTCCCTATTCCTGTTCATCTTGCACAGAAATTGCAAGCTGTGCCAAACAGGAGGTTACAGGCACTGACTCTCCAAGCAGGGAGACTGTTAGTAAATCATCTGGAATGGTGAACCCGAGGACCAGGATACGAAAACTGAGATGCATTTTAAATCATTTCCCCATAACACGGTGGACCATACTGTGGGTTTCACATGCATGTTTTAGCTGGAGGAAGAATCCCTTGAACCTGAAGAGTTGGGACCCATGGAATAGGTACCATACAGTATGACTTCAAAGGGTGTGCATTTGCTCACCTAAACTCACCAATGCTATCAGCCTGAAGTGTCCAGCCTTATGTCTCAACCAGCTCTGGGTGTAGATGTGGTCAATCCCGGTTGCATCACATGCCCTGAGTGAATTATTTAAGAATTGCTCTCTATTTCACTGTCTTTGTGTTTTGTTTTCGAAATTTATTTTGATAATGGGATTTATCGGATTTTCACTGCTGCCTTTCGGCCACTGTACACACCCTTGATTCTCTTACAGAGACATATATATCCATGGGTTTTAAGATTCTTCCTAGTCAGGTATATTCCTAGGCGTTGAATATGTGGTGTTGGGTCCATTTCGTTGAGCAAGGAGTAGGTCTTGTCTATTACATATTGGGCTTATGGAAAGTTATCTGTGCTAATTTCAGTCTCTGGTTTTATGCAGCACCCCAAGGCACCTTTCCCCATAAGCAAGCACTAGTTGGTTTTCTAAATTTGAGACCCTTTTCTATTTTGTAATTCAGTTCATGTGTAGTCAAGTTTACATTCCGTGTATTCGTGATATCTTATGATGTTTCTTTTTCTGTGTGACGTAGTTCACGTAGAATCACCGTACCTGCATCCACTCACTATGCCGCTATGGGCCTGATGACACAGATTTCATTGCTGAGTGATATTGCATTGTACGTACGTGCCACAAGTTCTTTATCCATTTTTTGCTTTCTGGGATATTTACCTGATACTGTAGACGAGCTTCTTGTGAACACAGCCGTCTCAAATATTGGGGTGGCTGTCTGTTTTTGATTTTAATTTCCGTAAGCTATAGGACCATAAGTGGAAGTGCCATAGGCTGTGTTGCTTTGTTTCTTTCGTGTTTCAGGAAACACCATACACTTCTCCAGGGTGGCTGCTGGCAATTTACATCCTGCCAATCAGCATAACAAGGCTCCCTGTTCTCCATATCCTGTCCTACCTTTCTGGATTTTACACTTTTTTCAGATGGCCCTTTTGCCAGGGGGGCAGTGAGACTTCATTGTAGTGCAGATTTCATTTACAGGCTTGCTTGGTTGGCCAAAAAGGGCGTATGCGTTTTTTCCTGAATATATTCAGGAAAAAACGCATACGCCCTTTTTGGCCAAGTGCATCATTGTCGACGTTCTGCCTCTTTTCCTATGCTTTCAGGGCAATTCCAGTCTACCCCCTGCAATCGTTTTCCTGAAATTCTGCCCCGCTTTCAAGTCCCCTTCGCAGGCTTACTTCAATATATTTTTGGAGGAAAGCTGTCATTTATAACTCTGCAGGTTTGTGAATTACAGTGCCCCTGAGCTCCTTTCTTCAACTCGCTTTCTTGTGAGCTGGGCACAAAACCGCAGGATTGCTTCAGGCCCTAATCTGTTTCCAGCAGGGCACACTGAGCCTTTGTTTAATTCCTCTTCCTGGTGGGCAATGAGCGTTACATTTGCCCGTGCAGACACCTACAGCTAGTCTCTCATTGGTTCTCCCTATTCCTGTTCATTTTGCACAGAAATTGCAAGCTGTGCCAAAGAGGAGGTTAAAGGCACTGACTCTCCAAGCGGGGAGAGTGTTAGTAAAGCATCTGGAATGGTGAACCCGAGGACCAGGATACGAAAACTGAGATGCATTTTAAATCATTTCCCAATCACATGGTGGACGATACTCTTGGTTTCCCATGCATGTTTTAGCTGGAGGAAGAATCCCTTGAACCTGGAGAGTTGGGACCCATGGAATGGGTACCATGCAGTATGACTTCAAAGGGTCTGCATTTGCTCACCGAAACTCACCAATGCTATCAGCCTGAAGTGTCCAGCCTTATGTCTCAACCAGCTCTGGGTGTAGATGTGTTAAATCCCGGTTGCATCACATGCCCTGAGTGAATTATTTAAGAATTGCTCTCTATTTCACTGTCTTTATGATTTTTTTTTGAAATTTATTTTGATAATGGGATTTATCGGATTTTCACTGCTGCGTTTATGCCGCTGTACACACGCTTGATTCTCTTACGGAGACATATATATCCATGGGTTTTAAGATTCTTCCTAGTCAGGTATATTCCTAGGCGTTGAATATGTGGTGTTGGGTCCATTTCGTTGAGCAAGGAGTAGGTCTTGTCTATTACATATTTGGCTTATGGAAAGTTATCTGTGCTAATTTCAGTCTCTGGTTTTATGAAGCACCCCAACGCACCTTTCCCCATAAGCAAGCACTAGTTGGTTTTCTAAATTTGAGACCCTTTTCTATTTTGTAATTCAGTTCATGTGTAGTCAAGTTTACATTCCGTGTATTCGTGATATCTTATGATGTTTCTTTTTCTGTGTGACGTAGTTCACGTAGAATCACCGTACCTGCATCCACTCACTATGCCGCTACGGGCCTGATGACACAGATTTCATTGCTGAGTGATATTGCATTGCCCGTACGTGCCACAACTTCTTTATCCATATTTTGCTTTCTGGGATATTTACCTGTTACTGTAGACGAGCTTCTTGTGAACACAGCCGTCCCAAATATTGGGGTGGCTGTCTGTTTTTGATTTTAATTTCCGTAAGCTATAGGACCATAAGTGGAAGTGCCATAGACTGTGTTGCTTTGTTTCTTATGTGTTTCAGGAAACACCATACACTTCTCCAGGCTGGCTGCTGGCAATTTACATCCTGTCAATCAGCATAACAAGGCTCCCTGTTCTCCATATCCTGTCCTACCTTTCTGGATTTTACACTTTTTTCAGATGGCCCTCTTGCCCGGGGGGCAGTGAGACTTCATTGTAGTGCAGATTTCCTTTACAGGCTTGCTTGGTTGGCCAAAAAGGGCGTATGCGTTTTTTCCTGAATATATTCAGGAAAAAACGCATACGCCCTTTTTGGCCAAGTGCATCATTGTCGACGTTCTGCCTCTTTTCCTATGCTTTCAGGGCAATTCCAGTCTACCCCCTGCAATCCTTTTCCTGAAATTCTGCCCCGCTTTCAAGTCCCCTTTGCAGGCTTACTTCAATATATTTTTGGAGGATAGCTGTCATTTATAACTCTGCAGGTTTGTGAATTACAGTGTCCCTGAGCTCCTTTCTTCAACTCGCTTTCTTGTGAACTGGGCACAAAACCGCAGGATTGCTTCAGGCCCTAATCTGTTTCGGGCAGGGCATGCTGAGCCTTTGGTAAATTCCTCTTCCTGGTGGGAAATGAGCGTTACATTTGCCCGTGCAGACACCTACAGCTAGTCTCTCATTGGTTCTCCCTATTCCTGTTCATCTTGCACAGAAATTGCAAGGTGTGCCAAACAGGAGGTTAAAGGCACTGACTCTCCAAGCAGGGAGACTGTTAGTAAATCATCTGGAATGGTGAACCCGAGGACCAGGATACGAAAACTGAGATGCATTTTAAATCATTTCCCCATAACACGGTGGACCATACTGTGGGTTTCACATGCATGTTTTAGCTGGAGGAAGAATCCCTTGAACCTGAAGAGTTGGGACCCATGGAATAGGTACCATACAGTATGACTTCAAAGGGTGTGCATTTGCTCACCTAAACTCACCAATGCTATCAGCCTGAAGTGTCCAGCCTTATGTCTCAACCAGCTCTGGGTGTAGATGTGGTCAATCCCGGTTGCATCACATGCCCTGAGTGAATTATTTATGAATTGCTCTCTATTTCAGAGTCTTTGTGTTTTGTTTTCGAAATTTATTTTGATAATGGGATTTACCGGATTTTCACTGCTGCCTTTCGGCCGCTGTACACACCCTTGATTCTCTTACGGAGACATATATATCCATGGGTTTTAAGATTCTTCCTAGTCAGGTATATTCCTAGGCGTTGAATATGTGGTGTTGGGTCCATTTCGTTGAGCAAGGAGTAGGTCTTGTCTATTACATATTGGGCTTATGGAAAGTTATCTGTGCTAATTTCAGTCTCTGGTTTTATGCAGCACCCCAAGGCACCTTTCCCCATAAGCAAGCACTAGTTGGTTTTCTAAATTTGAGACCCTTTTCTATTTTGTAATTCAGTTCATGTGTCGTCAAGTTTACATTCCGTGTATTCGTGATATCTTATGATGTTTCTTTTTCTGTGTGACGTAGTTCACGTAGAATCACCGTACCTGCATCCACTCACTATGCCGCTACGGGCCTGATGACACAGATTTCATTGCTGAGTGATATTGCATTGTACGTACGTGCCACAAGTTCTTTATCCATTTTTTGCTTTCTGGGATATTTACCTGATACTGTAGACGAGCTTCTTGTGAACACAGCCGTCTCAAATATTGGGGTGGCTGTCTGTTTTTGATTTTAATTTCCGTAAGCTATAGGACCATAAGTGGAAGTGCCATAGGCTGTGTTGCTTTGTTTCTTTCGTGTTTCAGGAAACACCATACACTTCTCCAGGGTGGCTGCTGGCAATTTACATCCTGCCAATCAGCATAACAAGGCTCCCTGTTCTCCATATCCTGTCCTACCTTTCTGGATTTTACACTTTTTTCAGATGGCCCTTTTGCCAGGGGGGCAGTGAGACTTCATTGTAGTGCAGATTTCATTTACAGGCTTGCTTGGTTGGCCAAAAAGGGCGTATGCGTTTTTTCCTGAATATATTCAGGAAAAAACGCATACGCCCTTTTTGGCCAAGTGCATCATTGTCGACGTTCTGCCTCTTTTCCTATGCTTTCAGGGCAATTCCAGTCTACCCCCTGCAATCGTTTTCCTGAAATTCTGCCCCGCTTTCAAGTCCCCTTCGCAGGCTTACTTCAATATATTTTTGGAGGAAAGCTGTCATTTATAACTCTGCAGGTTTGTGAATTACAGTGCCCCTGAGCTCCTTTCTTCAACTCGCTTTCTTGTGAGCTGGGCACAAAACCGCAGGATTGCTTCAGGCCCTAATCTGTTTCCAGCAGGGCACACTGAGCCTTTGTTTAATTCCTCTTCCTGGTGGGCAATGAGCGTTACATTTGCCCGTGCAGACACCTAGAGCTAGTCTCTCATTGGTTCTCCCTATTCCTGTTCATTTTGCACAGAAATTGCAAGCTGTGCCAAAGAGGAGGTTAAAGGCACTGACTCTCCAAGCGGGGAGAGTGTTAGTAAAGCATCTGGAATGGTGAACCCGAGGACCAGGATACGAAAACTGAGATGCATTTTAAATCATTTCCCAATCACATGGTGGACGATACTCTTGGTTTCCCATGCATGTTTTAGCTGGAGGAAGAATCCCTTGAACCTGGAGAGTTGGGACCCATGGAATGGGTACCATGCAGTATGACTTCAAAGGGTCTGCATTTGCTCACCGAAACTCACCAATGCTATCAGCCTGAAGTGTCCAGCCTTATGTCTCAACCAGCTCTGGGTGTAGATGTGTTAAATCCCGGTTGCATCACATGCCCTGAGTGAATTATTTAAGAATTGCTCTCTATTTCACTGTCTTTATGATTTTTTTTTGAAATTTATTTTGATAATGGGATTTATCGGATTTTCACTGCTG
Organism: Phocoena phocoena; assembly: GCF_963924675.1. Classification (NCBI taxonomy): domain Eukaryota; kingdom Metazoa; phylum Chordata; class Mammalia; order Artiodactyla; family Phocoenidae; genus Phocoena; species Phocoena phocoena. Next base: position 712,817 of record NW_027077370.1, on the reverse strand, counting down.
CGTTTATGCCGCTGTACACACGCTTGATTCTCTTACGGAGACATATATATCCATGGGTTTTAAGATTCTTCCTAGTCAGGTATATTCCTAGGCGTTGAATATGTGGTGTTGGGTCCATTTCGTTGAGCAAGGAGTAGGTCTTGTCTATTACATATTTGGCTTATGGAAAGTTATCTGTGCTAATTTCAGTCTCTGGTTTTATGAAGCACCCCAACGCACCTTTCCCCATAAGCAAGCACTAGTTGGTTTTCTAAATTTGAGACCCTGTTCTGTTTTGTAATTCAGTTCATGTGTAGTCAAGTTTACATTCCGTGTATTAGTGATATCTTATGATGTTTCTTTTTCTGTGTGACGTAGTTCACGTAGAATCACCGTACCTGCATCCACTCACTATGCCGCTACGGGCCTGATGACACAGATTTCATTGCTGAGTGATATTGCATTGTACGTCCGTGCCACAACTTCTTTATCCATATTTTGCTTTCTGGGATATTTACCTGTTACTGTAGACGAGCTTCTTGTGAACACAGCCGTCCCAAATATTGGGGTGGCTGTCTGTTTTTGATTTTAATTTCCGTAAGCTATAGGACCATAAGTGGAAGTGCCATAGACTGTGTTGCTTTGTTTCTTATGTGTTTCAGGAAACACCATACACTTCTCCAGGCTGGCTGCTGGCAATTTACATCCTGCCAATCAGCATAACAAGGCTCCCTCTTCTCCATATCCTCTCCTACCTTTCTGGATTTTACACTTTTTTCAGATGGCCCTCTTGCCCGGGGGGCAGTGAGACTTCATTGTAGTGCAGATTTCCTTTACAGGCTTGCTTGGTTGGCCAAAAAGGGCGTATGCGTTTTTTCCTGAATATATTCAGGAAAAAACGCATACGCCCTTTTTGGCCAAGTGCATCATTGTCGACGTTCTGCCTCTTTTCCTATGCTTTCAGGGCAATTCCAGTCTACCCCCTGCAATCGTTTTCCTGAAATTCTGCCCCGCTTTCAAGTCCCCTTCGCAGGCTTACTTCAATATATTTTTGGAGGATAGCTGTCATTTATAACTCTGCAGGTTTGTGAATTACAGTGCCCCTGAGCTCCTTTCTTCAACTCGCTTTCTTGTGAACTGGGCACAAAACCGCAGGATTGCTTCAGGCCCTAATCTGTTTCGGGCAGGGCATGCTGAGCCTTTGGTAAATTCCTCTTCCTGGTGGGAAATGAGCGTTACATTTGCCCGTGCAGACACCTACAGCTAGTCTCTCATTGGTTCTCCCTATTCCTGTTCATCTTGCACAGAAATTGCAAGCTGTGCCAAACAGGAGGTTAAAGGCACTGACTCTCCAAGCAGGGAGACTGTTAGTAAATCATCTGGAATGGTGAACCCGAGGACCAGGATACGAAAACTGAGATGCATTTTAAATCATTTCCCCATAACACGGTGGACCATACTGTGGGTTTCACATGCATGTTTTAGCTGGAGGAAGAATCCCTTGAACCTGAAGAGTTGGGACCCATGGAATAGGTACCATACAGTATGACTTCAAAGGGTGTGCATTTGCTCACCGAAACTCACCAATGCTATCAGCCTGAAGTGTCCAGCCTTATGTCTCAACCAGCTCTGGGTGTAGATGTGGTCAATCCCGGTTGCATCACATGCCCTGAGTGAATTATTTAAGAATTGCTCTCTATTTCACTGTCTTTGTGTTTTGTTTTCGAAATTTATTTTGATAATGGGATTTATCGGATTTTCACTGCTGCCTTTCGGCCGCTGTACACACCCTTGATTCTCTTACGGAGACATATATATCCATGGGTTTTAAGATTCTTCCTAGTCAGGTATATTCCTAGGCGTTGAATATGTGGTGTTGGGTCCATTTCGTTGAGCAAGGAGTAGGTCTTGTCTATTACATATTGGGCTTATGGAAAGTTATCTGTGCTAATTTCAGTCTCTGGTTTTATGCAGCACCCCAAGGCACCTTTCCCCATAAGCAAGCACTAGTTGGTTTTCTAAATTTGAGACCCTTTTCTATTTTGTAATTCAGTTCATGTGTAGTCAAGTTTACATTCCGTGTATTCGTGATATCTTATGATGTTTCTTTTTCTGTGTGACGTAGTTCACGTAGAATCACCGTACCTGCATCCACTCACTATGCCGCTACGGGCCTGATGACACAGATTTCATTGCTGAGTGATATTGCATTGTACGTACGTGCCACAAGTTCTTTATCCATTTTTTGCTTTCTGGGATATTTACCTGATACTGTAGACGAGCTTCTTGTGAACACAGCCGTCTCAAATATTGGGGTGGCTGTCTGTTTTTGATTTTAATTTCCGTAAGCTATAGGACCATAAGTGGAAGTGCCATAGGCTGTGTTGCTTTGTTTCTTTCGTGTTTCAGGAAACACCATACACTTCTCCAGGGTGGCTGCTGGCAATTTACATCCTGCCAATCAGCATAACAAGGCTCCCTGTTCTCCATATCCTGTCCTACCTTTCTGGATTTTACACTTTTTTCAGATGGCCCTTTTGCCAGGGGGGCAGTGAGACTTCATTGTAGTGCAGATTTCATTTACAGGCTTGCTTGGTTGGCCAAAAAGGGCGTATGCGTTTTTTCCTGAATATATTCAGGAAAAAACGCATACGCCCTTTTTGGCCAAGTGCATCATTGTCGACGTTCTGCCTCTTTTCCTATGCTTTCAGGGCAATTCCAGTCTACCCCCTGCAATCGTTTTCCTGAAATTCTGCCCCGCTTTCAAGTCCCCTTCGCAGGCTTACTTCAATATATTTTTGGAGGAAAGCTGTCATTTATAACTCTGCAGGTTTGTGAATTACAGTGCCCCTGAGCTCCTTTCTTCAACTCGCTTTCTTGTGAGCTGGGCACAAAACCGCAGGATTGCTTCAGGCCCTAATCTGTTTCCAGCAGGGCACACTGAGCCTTTGTTTAATTCCTCTTCCTGGTGGGCAATGAGCGTTACATTTGCCCGTGCAGACACCTACAGCTAGTCTCTCATTGGTTCTCCCTATTCCTGTTCATTTTGCACAGAAATTGCAAGCTGTGCCAAAGAGGAGGTTAAAGGCACTGACTCTCCAAGCGGGGAGAGTGTTAGTAAAGCATCTGGAATGGTGAACCCGAGGACCAGGATACGAAAACTGAGATGCATTTTAAATCATTTCCCAATCACATGGTGGACGATACTCTTGGTTTCCCATGCATGTTTTAGCTGGAGGAAGAATCCCTTAAACCTGGAGAGTTGGGACCCATGGAATGGGTACCATGCAGTATGACTTCAAAGGGTCTGCATTTGCTCACCGAAACTCACCAATGCTATCAGCCTGAAGTGTCCAGCCTTATGTCTCAACCAGCTCTGGGTGTAGATGTGTTAAATCCCGGTTGCATCACATGCCCTGAGTGAATTATTTAAGAATTGCTCTCTATTTCACTGTCTTTATGATTTTTTTTTGAAATTTATTTTGATAATGGGATTTATCGGATTTTCACTGCTGCGTTTATGCCGCTGTACACACGCTTGATTCTCTTACGGAGACATATATATCCATGGGTTTTAAGATTCTTCCTAGTCAGGTATATTCCTAGGCGTTGAATATGTGGTGTTGGGTCCATTTCGTTGAGCAAGGAGTAGGTCTTGTCTATTACATATTTGGCTTATGGAAAGTTATCTGTGCTAATTTCAGTCTCTGGTTTTATGAAGCACCCCAACGCACCTTTCCCCATAAGCAAGCACTAGTTGGTTTTCTAAATTTGAGACCCTTTTCTATTTTGTAATTCAGTTCATGTGTAGTCAAGTTTACATTCCGTGTATTCGTGATATCTTATGATGTTTCTTTTTCTGTGTGACGTAGTTCACGTAGAATCACCGTACCTGCATCCACTCACTATGCCGCTACGGGCCTGATGACACAGATTTCATTGCTGAGTGATATTGCATTGCCCGTACGTGCCACAACTTCTTTATCCATATTTTGCTTTCTGGGATATTTACCTGTTACTGTAGACGAGCTTCTTGTGAACACAGCCGTCCCAAATATTGGGGTGGCTGTCTGTTTTTGATTTTAATTTCCGTAAGCTATAGGACCATAAGTGGAAGTGCCATAGACTGTGTTGCTTTGTTTCTTATGTGTTTCAGGAAACACCATACACTTCTCCAGGCTGGCTGCTGGCAATTTACATCCTGTCAATCAGCATAACAAGGCTCCCTGTTCTCCATATCCTGTCCTACCTTTCTGGATTTTACACTTTTTTCAGATGGCCCTCTTGCCCGGGGGGCAGTGAGACTTCATTGTAGTGCAGATTTCCTTTACAGGCTTGCTTGGTTGGCCAAAAAGGGCGTATGCGTTTTTTCCTGAATATATTCAGGAAAAAACGCATACGCCCTTTTTGGCCAAGTGCATCATTGTCGACGTTCTGCCTCTTTTCCTATGCTTTCAGGGCAATTCCAGTCTACCCCCTGCAATCCTTTTCCTGAAATTCTGCCCCGCTTTCAAGTCCCCTTTGCAGGCTTACTTCAATATATTTTTGGAGGATAGCTGTCATTTATAACTCTGCAGGTTTGTGAATTACAGTGTCCCTGAGCTCCTTTCTTCAACTCGCTTTCTTGTGAACTGGGCACAAAACCGCAGGATTGCTTCAGGCCCTAATCTGTTTCGGGCAGGGCATGCTGAGCCTTTGGTAAATTCCTCTTCCTGGTGGGAAATGAGCGTTACATTTGCCCGTGCAGACACCTACAGCTAGTCTCTCATTGGTTCTCCCTATTCCTGTTCATCTTGCACAGAAATTGCAAGGTGTGCCAAACAGGAGGTTAAAGGCACTGACTCTCCAAGCAGGGAGACTGTTAGTAAATCATCTGGAATGGTGAACCCGAGGACCAGGATACGAAAACTGAGATGCATTTTAAATCATTTCCCCATAACACGGTGGACCATACTGTGGGTTTCACATGCATGTTTTAGCTGGAGGAAGAATCCCTTGAACCTGAAGAGTTGGGACCCATGGAATAGGTACCATACAGTATGACTTCAAAGGGTGTGCATTTGCTCACCTAAACTCACCAATGCTATCAGCCTGAAGTGTCCAGCCTTATGTCTCAACCAGCTCTGGGTGTAGATGTGGTCAATCCCGGTTGCATCACATGCCCTGAGTGAATTATTTATGAATTGCTCTCTATTTCAGAGTCTTTGTGTTTTGTTTTCGAAATTTATTTTGATAATGGGATTTATCGGATTTTCACTGCTGCCTTTCGGCCGCTGTACACACCCTTGATTCTCTTACGGAGACATATATATCCATGGGTTTTAAGATTCTTCCTAGTCAGGTATATTCCTAGGCGTTGAATATGTGGTGTTGGGTCCATTTCGTTGAGCAAGGAGTAGGTCTTGTCTATTACATATTGGGCTTATGGAAAGTTATCTGTGCTAATTTCAGTCTCTGGTTTTATGCAGCACCCCAAGGCACCTTTCCCCATAAGCAAGCACTAGTTGGTTTTCTAAATTTGAGACCCTTTTCTATTTTGTAATTCAGTTCATGTGTCGTCAAGTTTACATTCCGTGTATTCGTGATATCTTATGATGTTTCTTTTTCTGTGTGACGTAGTTCACGTAGAATCACCGTACCTGCATCCACTCACTATGCCGCTACGGGCCTGATGACACAGATTTCATTGCTGAGTGATATTGCATTGTACGTACGTGCCACAAGTTCCTTATCCATTTTTTGCTTTCTGGGATATTTACCTGATACTGTAGACGAGCTTCTTGTGAACACAGCCGTCTCAAATATTGGGGTGGCTGTCTGTTTTTGATTTTAATTTCCGTAAGCTATAGGACCATAAGTGGAAGTGCCATAGGCTGTGTTGCTTTGTTTCTTTCGTGTTTCAGGAAACACCATACACTTCTCCAGGGTGGCTGCTGGCAATTTACATCCTGCCAATCAGCATAACAAGGCTCCCTGTTCTCCATATCCTGTCCTACCTTTCTGGATTTTACACTTTTTTCAGATGGCCCTTTTGCCAGGGGGGCAGTGAGACTTCATTGTAGTGCAGATTTCATTTACAGGCTTGCTTGGTTGGCCAAAAAGGGCGTATGCGTTTTTTCCTGAATATATTCAGGAAAAAACGCATACGCCCTTTTTGGCCAAGTGCATCATTGTCGACGTTCTGCCTCTTTTCCTATGCTTTCAGGGCAATTCCAGTCTACCCCCTGCAATCGTTTTCCTGAAATTCTGCCCCGCTTTCAAGTCCCCTTCGCAGGCTTACTTCAATATATTTTTGGAGGAAAGCTGTCATTTATAACTCTGCAGGTTTGTGAATTACAGTGCCCCTGAGCTCCTTTCTTCAACTCGCTTTCTTGTGAGCTGGGCACAAAACCGCAGGATTGCTTCAGGCCCTAATCTGTTTCCAGCAGGGCACACTGAGCCTTTGTTTAATTCCTCTTCCTGGTGGGCAATGAGCGTTACATTTGCCCGTGCAGACACCTACAGCTAGTCTCTCATTGGTTCTCCCTATTCCTGTTCATTTTGCACAGAAATTGCAAGCTGTGCCAAAGAGGAGGTTAAAGGCACTGACTCTCCAAGCGGGGAGAGTGTTAGTAAAGCATCTGGAATGGTGAACCCGAGGACCAGGATACGAAAACTGAGATGCATTTTAAATCATTTCCCAATCACATGGTGGACGATACTCTTGGTTTCCCATGCATGTTTTAGCTGGAGGAAGAATCCCTTGAACCTGGAGAGTTGGGACCCATGGAATGGGTACCATGCAGTATGACTTCAAAGGGTCTGCATTTGCTCACCGAAACTCACCAATGCTATCAGCCTGAAGTGTCCAGCCTTATGTCTCAACCAGCTCTGGGTGTAGATGTGTTAAATCCCGGTTGCATCACATGCCCTGAGTGAATTATTTAAGAATTGCTCTCTATTTCACTGTCTTTATGATTTTTTTTTGAAATTTATTTTGATAATGGGATTTATCGGATTTTCACTGCTGCGTTTATGCCGCTGTACACACGCTTGATTCTCTTACGGAGACATATATATCCATGGGTTTTAAGATTCTTCCTAGTCAGGTATATTCCTAGGCGTTGAATATGTGGTGTTGGGTCCATTTCGTTGAGCAAGGAGTAGGTCTTGTCTATTACATATTTGGCTTATGGAAAGTTATCTGTGCTAATTTCAGTCTCTGGTTTTATGAAGCACCCCAACGCACCTTTCCCCATAAGCAAGCACTAGTTGGTTTTCTAAATTTGAGACCCTGTTCTGTTTTGTAATTCAGTTCATGTGTAGTCAAGTTTACATTCCGTGTATTAGTGATATCTTATGATGTTTCTTTTTCTGTGTGACGTAGTTCACGTAGAATCACCGTACCTGCATCCACTCACTATGCCGCTACGGGCCTGATGACACAGATTTCATTGCTGAGTGATATTGCATTGTACGTACGTGCCACAACTTCTTTATCCATATTTTGCTTTCTGGGATATTTACCTGTTACTGTAGACGAGCTTCTTGTGAACACAGCCGTCCCAAATATTGGGGTGGCTGTCTGTTTTTGATTTTAATTTCCGTAAGCTATAGGACCATAAGTGGAAGTGCCATAGACTGTGTTGCTTTGTTTCTTATGTGTTTCAGGAAACACCATACACTTCTCCAGGCTGGCTGCTGGCAATTTACATCCTGCCAATCAGCATAACAAGGCTCCCTGTTCTCCATATCCTCTCCTACCTTTCTGGATTTTACACTTTTTTCAGATGGCCCTCTTGCCCGGGGGGCAGTGAGACTTCATTGTAGTGCAGATTTCCTTTACAGGCTTGCTTGGTTGGCCAAAAAGGGCGTATGCGTTTTTTCCTGAATATATTCAGGAAAAAACGCATACGCCCTTTTTGGCCAAGTGCATCATTGTCGACGTTCTGCCTCTTTTCCTATGCTTTCAGGGCAATTCCAGTCTACCCCCTGCAATCGTTTTCCTGAAATTCTGCCCCGCTTTCAAGTCCCCTTCGCAGGCTTACTTCAATATATTTTTGGAGGATAGCTGTCATTTATAACTCTGCAGGTTTGTGAATTACAGTGCCCCTGAGCTCCTTTCTTCAACTCGCTTTCTTGTGAACTGGGCACAAAACCGCAGGATTGCTTCAGGCCCTAATCTGTTTCGGGCAGGGCATGCTGAGCCTTTGGTAAATTCCTCTTCCTGGTGGGAAATGAGCGTTACATTTGCCCGTGCAGACACCTACAGCTAGTCTCTCATTGGTTCTCCCTATTCCTGTTCATCTTGCACAGAAATTGCAAGCTGTGCCAAACAGGAGGTTAAAGGCACTGACTCTCCAAGCAGGGAGACTGTTAGTAAATCATCTGGAATGGTGAACCCGAGGACCAGGATACGAAAACTGAGATGCATTTTAAATGATTTCCCCATAACACGGTGGACCATACTGTGGGTTTCACATGCATGTTTTAGCTGGAGGAAGAATCCCTTGAACCTGAAGAGTTGGGACCCATGGAATAGGTACCATACAGTATGACTTCAAAGGGTGTGCATTTGCTCACCTAAACTCACCAATGCTATCAGCCTGAAGTGTCCAGCCTTATGTCTCAACCAGCTCTGGGTGTAGATGTGGTCAATCCCGGTTGCATCACATGCCCTGAGTGAATTATTTAAGAATTGCTCTCTATTTCACTGTCTTTGTGTTTTGTTTTCGAAATTTATTTTGATAATGGGATTTATCGGATTTTCACTGCTGCCTTTCGGCCGCTGTACACACCCTTGATTCTCTTACGGAGACATATATATCCATGGGTTTTAAGATTCTTCCTAGTCAGGTATATTCCTAGGCGTTGAATATGTGGTGTTGGGTCCATTTCGTTGAGCAAGGAGTAGGTCTTGTCTATTACATATTGGGCTTATGGAAAGTTATCTGTGCTAATTTCAGTCTCTGGTTTTATGCAGCACCCCAACGCACCTTTCCCCATAAGCAAGCACTAGTTGGTTTTCTAAATTTGAGACCCTTTTCTATTTTGTAATTCAGTTCATGTGTCGTCAAGTTTACATTCCGTGTATTCGTGATATCTTATGATGTTTCTTTTTCTGTGTGACGTAGTTCACGTAGAATCACCGTACCTGCATCCACTCACTATGCCGCTACGGGCCTGATGACACAGATTTCATTGCTGAGTGATATTGCATTGTACGTACGTGCCACAAGTTCTTTATCCATTTTTTGCTTTCTGGGATATTTACCTGATACTGTAGACGAGCTTCTTGTGAACACAGCCGTCTCAAATATTGGGGTGGCTGTCTGTTTTTGATTTTAATTTCCGTAAGCTATAGGACCATAAGTGGAAGTGCCATAGGCTGTGTTGCTTTGTTTCTTTTGTGTTTCAGGAAACACCATACACTTCTCCAGGGTGGCTGCTGGCAATTTACATCCTGCCAATCAGCATAACAAGGCTCCCTGTTCTCCATATCCTGTCCTACCTTTCTGGATTTTACACTTTTTTCAGATGGCCCTTTTGCCAGGGGGGCAGTGAGACTTCATTGTAGTGCAGATTTCATTTACAGGCTTGCTTGGTTGGCCAAAAAGGGCGTATGCGTTTTTTCCTGAATATATTCAGGAAAAAACGCATACGCCCTTTTTGGCCAAGTGCATCATTGTCGACGTTCTGCCTCTTTTCCTATGCTTTCAGGGCAATTCCAGTCTACCCCCTGCAATCGTTTTCCTGAAATTCTGCCCCGCTTTCAAGTCCCCTTCGCAGGCTTACTTCAATATATTTTTGGAGGAAAGCTGTCATTTATAACTCTGCAGGTTTGTGAATTACAGTGCCCCTGAGCTCCTTTCTTCAACTCGCTTTCTTGTGAGCTGGGCACAAAACCGCAGGATTGCTTCAGGCCCTAATCTGTTTCCAGCAGGGCACACTGAGCCTTTGTTTAATTCCTCTTCCTGGTGGGCAATGAGCGTTACATTTGCCCGTGCAGACACCTACAGCTAGTCTCTCATTGGTTCTCCCTATTCCTGTTCATTTTGCACAGAAATTGCAAGCTGTGCCAAAGAGGAGGTTAAAGGCACTGACTCTCCAAGCGGGGAGAGTGTTAGTAAAGCATCTGGAATGGTGAACCCGAGGACCAGGATACGAAAACTGAGATGCATTTTAAATCATTTCCCAATCACATGGTGGACGATACTCTTGGTTTCCCATGCATGTTTTAGCTGGAGGAAGAATCCCTTGAACCTGGAGAGTTGGGACCCATGGAATGGGTACCATGCAGTATGACTTCAAAGGGTCTGCATTTGCTCACCGAAACTCACCAATGCTATCAGCCTGAAGTGTCCAGCCTTATGTCTCAACCAGCTCTGGGTGTAGATGTGTTAAATCCCGGTTGCATCACATGCCCTGAGTGAATTATTTAAGAATTGCTCTCTATTTCACTGTCTTTATGATTTTTTTTTGAAATTTATTTTGATAATGGGATTTATCGGATTTTCACTGCTGCGTTTATGCCGCTGTACACACGCTTGATTCTCTTACGGAGACATATATATCCATGGGTTTTAAGATTCTTCCTAGTCAGGTATATTCCTAGGCGTTGAATATGTGGTGTTGGGTCCATTTCGTTGAGCAAGGAGTAGGTCTTGTCTATTACATATTTGGCTTATGGAAAGTTATCTGTGCTAATTTCAGTCTCTGGTTTTATGAAGCACCCCAACGCACCTTTCCCCATAAGCAAGCACTAGTTGGTTTTCTAAATTTGAGACCCTGTTCTGTTTTGTAATTCAGTTCATGTGTAGTCAAGTTTACATTCCGTGTATTAGTGATATCTTATGATGTTTCTTTTTCTGTGTGACGTAGTTCACGTAGAATCACCGTACCTGCATCCACTCACTATGCCGCTACGGGCCTGATGACACAGATTTCATTGCTGAGTGATATTGCATTGTACGTACGTGCCACAACTTCTTTATCCATATTTTGCTTTCTGGGATATTTACCTGTTACTGTAGACGAGCTTCTTGTGAACACAGCCGTCCCAAATATTGGGGTGGCTGTCTGTTTTTGATTTTAATTTCCGTAAGCTATAGGACCATAAGTGGAAGTGCCATAGACTGTGTTGCTTTGTTTCTTATGTGTTTCAGGAAACACCATACACTTCTCCAGGCTGGCTGCTGGCAATTTACATCCTGCCAATCAGCATAACAAGGCTCCCTGTTCTCCATATCCTGTCCTACCTTTCTGGATTTTACACTTTTTTCAGATGGCCCTCTTGCCCGGGGGGCAGTGAGACTTCATTGTAGTGCAGATTTCCTTTACAGGCTTGCTTGGTTGGCCAAAAAGGGCGTATGCGTTTTTTCCTGAATATATTCAGGAAAAAACGCATACGCCCTTTTTGGCCAAGTGCATCATTGTCGACGTTCTGCCTCTTTTCCTATGCTTTCAGGGCAATTCCAGTCTACCCCCTGCAATCGTTTTCCTGAAATTCTGCCCCGCTTTCAAGTCCCCTTCGCAGGCTTACTTCAATATATTTTTGGAGGATAGCTGTCATTTATAACTCTGCAGGTTTGTGAATTACAGTGCCCCTGAGCTCCTTTCTTCAACTCGCTTTCTTGTGAACTGGGCACAAAACCGCAGGATTGCTTCAGGCCCTAATCTGTTTCGGGCATGGCATGCTGAGCCTTTGGTAAATTCCTCTTCCTGGTGGGAAATGAGCGTTACATTTGCCCGTGCAGACACCTACAGCTAGTCTCTCATTGGTTCTCCCTATTCCTGTTCATCTTGCACAGAAATTGCAAGCTGTGCCAAACAGGAGGTTAAAGGCACTGACTCTCCAAGCAGGGAGACTGTTAGTAAATCATCTGGAATGGTGAACCCGAGGACCAGGATACGAAAACTGAGATGCATTTTAAATCATTTCCCCATAACACGGTGGACCATACTGTGGGTTTCACATGCATGTTTTAGCTGGAGGAAGAATCCCTTGAACCTGAAGAGTTGGGACCCATGGAATAGGTACCATACAGTATGACTTCAAAGGGTGTGCATTTGCTCACCGAAACTCACCAATGCTATCAGCCTGAAGTGTCCAGCCTTATGTCTCAACCAGCTCTGGGTGTAGATGTGGTCAATCCCGGTTGCATCACATGCCCTGAGTGAATTATTTAAGAATTGCTCTCTATTTCACTGTCTTTGTGTTTTGTTTTCGAAATTTATTTTGATAATGGGATTTATCGGATTTTCACTGCTGCCTTTCGGCCGCTGTACACACCCTTGATTCTCTTACGGAGACATATATATCCATGGGTTTTAAGATTCTTCCTAGTCAGGTATATTCCTAGGCGTTGAATATGTGGTGTTGGGTCCATTTCGTTGAGCAAGGAGTAGGTCTTGTCTATTACATATTGGGCTTATGGAAAGTTATCTGTGCTAATTTCAGTCTCTGGTTTTATGCAGCACCCCAAGGCACCTTTCCCCATAAGCAAGCACTAGTTGGTTTTCTAAATTTGAGACCCTGTTCTGTTTTGTAATTCAGTTCATGTGTAGTCAAGTTTACATTCCGTGTATTCGTGATATCTTATGATGTTTCTTTTTCTGTGTGACGTAGTTCACGTAGAATCACCGTACCTGCATCCACTCACTATGCCGCTACGGGCCTGATGACACAGATTTCATTGCTGAGTGATATTGCATTGTACGTACGTGCCACAAGTTCTTTATCCATTTTTTGCTTTCTGGGATATTTACCTGATACTGTAGACGAGCTTCTTGTGAACACAGCCGTCTCAAATATTGGGGTGGCTGTCTGTTTTTGATTTTAATTTCCGTAAGCTATAGGACCATAAGTGGAAGTGCCATAGGCTGTGTTGCTTTGTTTCTTTCGTGTTTCAGGAAACACCATACACTTCTCCAGGGTGGCTGCTGGCAATTTACATCCTGCCAATCAGCATAACAAGGCTCCCTGTTCTCCATATCCTGTCCTACCTTTCTGGATTTTACACTTTTTTCAGATGGCCCTTTTGCCAGGGGGGCAGTGAGACTTCATTGTAGTGCAGATTTCATTTACAGGCTTGCTTGGTTGGCCAAAAAGGGCGTATGCGTTTTTTCCTGAATATATTCAGGAAAAAACGCATACGCCCTTTTTGGCCAAGTGCATCATTGTCGACGTTCTGCCTCTTTTCCTATGCTTTCAGGGCAATTCCAGTCTACCCCCTGCAATCGTTTTCCTGAAATTCTGCCCCGCTTTCAAGTCCCCTTCGCAGGCTTACTTCAATATATTTTTGGAGGAAAGCTGTCATTTATAACTCTGCAGGTTTGTGAATTCCAGTGCCCCTGAGCTCCTTTCTTCAACTCGCTTTCTTGTGAGCTGGGCACAAAACCGCAGGATTGCTTCAGGCCCTAATCTGTTTCCAGCAGGGCACACTGAGCCTTTGTTTAATTCCTCTTCCTGGTGGGCAATGAGCGTTACATTTGCCCGTGCAGACACCTACAGCTAGTCTCTCATTGGTTCTCCCTATTCCTGTTCATTTTGCACAGAAATTGCAAGCTGTGCCAAAGAGGAGGTTAAAGGCACTGACTCTCCAAGCGGGGAGAGTGTTAGTAAAGCATCTGGAATGGTGAACCCGAGGACCAGGATACGAAAACTGAGATGCATTTTAAATCATTTCCCAATCACATGGTGGACGATACTCTTGGTTTCCCATGCATGTTTTAGCTGGAGGAAGAATCCCTTAAACCTGGAGAGTTGGGACCCATGGAATGGGTACCATGCAGTATGACTTCAAAGGGTCTGCATTTGCTCACCGAAACTCACCAATGCTATCAGCCTGAAGTGTCCAGCCTTATGTCTCAACCAGCTCTGGGTGTAGATGTGTTAAATCCCGGTTGCATCACATGCCCTGAGTGAATTATTTAAGAATTGCTCTCTATTTCACTGTCTTTATGATTTTTTTTTGAAATTTATTTTGATAATGGGATTTATCGGATTTTCACTGCTGCGTTTATGCCGCTGTACACACGCTTGATTCTCTTACGGAGACATATATATCCATGGGTTTTAAGATTCTTCCTAGTCAGGTATATTCCTAGGCGTTGAATATGTGGTGTTGGGTCCATTTCGTTGAGCAAGGAGTAGGTCTTGTCTATTACATATTTGGCTTATGGAAAGTTATCTGTGCTAATTTCAGTCTCTGGTTTTATGAAGCACCCCAACGCACCTTTCCCCATAAGCAAGCACTAGTTGGTTTTCTAAATTTGAGACCCTTTTCTATTTTGTAATTCAGTTCATGTGTAGTCAAGTTTACATTCCGTGTATTCGTGATATCTTATGATGTTTCTTTTTCTGTGTGACGTAGTTCACGTAGAATCACCGTACCTGCATCCACTCACTATGCCGCTACGGGCCTGATGACACAGATTTCATTGCTGAGTGATATTGCATTGCCCGTACGTGCCACAACTTCTTTATCCATATTTTGCTTTCTGGGATATTTACCTGTTACTGTAGACGAGCTTCTTGTGAACACAGCCGTCCCAAATATTGGGGTGGCTGTCTGTTTTTGATTTTAATTTCCGTAAGCTATAGGACCATAAGTGGAAGTGCCATAGACTGTGTTGCTTTGTTTCTTATGTGTTTCAGGAAACACCATACACTTCTCCAGGCTGGCTGCTGGCAATTTACATCCTGTCAATCAGCATAACAAGGCTCCCTGTTCTCCATATCCTGTCCTACCTTTCTGGATTTTACACTTTTTTCAGATGGCCCTCTTGCCCGGGGGGCAGTGAGACTTCATTGTAGTGCAGATTTCCTTTACAGGCTTGCTTGGTTGGCCAAAAAGGGCGTATGCGTTTTTTCCTGAATATATTCAGGAAAAAACGCATACGCCCTTTTTGGCCAAGTGCATCATTGTCGACGTTCTGCCTCTTTTCCTATGCTTTCAGGGCAATTCCAGTCTACCCCCTGCAATCCTTTTCCTGAAATTCTGCCCCGCTTTCAAGTCCCCTTTGCAGGCTTACTTCAATATATTTTTGGAGGATAGCTGTCATTTATAACTCTGCAGGTTTGTGAATTACAGTGTCCCTGAGCTCCTTTCTTCAACTCGCTTTCTTGTGAACTGGGCACAAAACCGCAGGATTGCTTCAGGCCCTAATCTGTTTCGGGCAGGGCATGCTGAGCCTTTGGTAAATTCCTCTTCCTGGTGGGAAATGAGCGTTACATTTGCCCGTGCAGACACCTACAGCTAGTCTCTCATTGGTTCTCCCTATTCCTGTTCATCTTGCACAGAAATTGCAAGGTGTGCCAAACAGGAGGTTAAAGGCACTGACTCTCCAAGCAGGGAGACTGTTAGTAAATCATCTGGAATGGTGAACCCGAGGACCAGGATACGAAAACTGAGATGCATTTTAAATCATTTCCCCATAACACGGTGGACCATACTGTGGGTTTCACATGCATGTTTTAGCTGGAGGAAGAATCCCTTGAACCTGAAGAGTTGGGACCCATGGAATAGGTACCATACAGTATGACTTCAAAGGGTGTGCATTTGCTCACCTAAACTCACCAATGCTATCAGCCTGAAGTGTCCAGCCTTATGTCTCAACCAGCTCTGGGTGTAGATGTGGTCAATCCCGGTTGCATCACATGCCCTGAGTGAATTATTTATGAATTGCTCTCTATTTCACAGTCTTTGTGTTTTGTTTTCGAAATTTATTTTGATAATGGGATTTATCGGATTTTCACTGCTGCCTTTCGGCCGCTGTACACACCCTTGATTCTCTTACGGAGACATATATATCCATGGGTTTTAAGATTCTTCCTAGTCAGGTATATTCCTAGGCGTTGAATATGTGGTGTTGGGTCCATTTCGTTGAGCAAGGAGTAGGTCTTGTCTATTACATATTGGGCTTATGGAAAGTTATCTGTGCTAATTTCAGTCTCTGGTTTTATGCAGCACCCCAACGCACCTTTCCCCATAAGCAAGCACTAGTTGGTTTTCTAAATTTGAGACCCTTTTCTATTTTGTAATTCAGTTCATGTGTCGTCAAGTTTACATTCCGTGTATTCGTGATATCTTATGATGTTTCTTTTTCTGTGTGACGTAGTTCACGTAGAATCACCGTACCTGCATCCACTCACTATGCCGCTACGGGCCTGATGACACAGATTTCATTGCTGAG
Source organism: Phocoena phocoena (assembly GCF_963924675.1). NCBI lineage: Eukaryota > Metazoa > Chordata > Mammalia > Artiodactyla > Phocoenidae > Phocoena > Phocoena phocoena. The sequence continues at coordinate 696,662 of NW_027077370.1, read as the reverse complement.
TGATATTGCATTGTACGTACGTGCCACAAGTTCTTTATCCATTTTTTGCTTTCTGGGATATTTACCTGATACTGTAGACGAGCTTCTTGTGAACACAGCCGTCTCAAATATTGGGGTGGCTGTCTGTTTTTGATTTTAATTTCCGTAAGCTATAGGACCATAAGTGGAAGTGCCATAGGCTGTGTTGCTTTGTTTCTTTCGTGTTTCAGGAAACACCATACACTTCTCCAGGGTGGCTGCTGGCAATTTACATCCTGCCAATCAGCATAACAAGGCTCCCTGTTCTCCATATCCTGTCCTACCTTTCTGGATTTTACACTTTTTTCAGATGGCCCTTTTGCCAGGGGGGCAGTGAGACTTCATTGTAGTGCAGATTTCATTTACAGGCTTGCTTGGTTGGCCAAAAAGGGCGTATGCGTTTTTCCTGAATATATTCAGGAAAAAACGCATACGCCCTTTTTGGCCAAGTGCATCATTGTCGACGTTCTGCCTCTTTTCCTATGCTTTCAGGGCAATTCCAGTCTACCCCCTGCAATCGTTTTCCTGAAATTCTGCCCCGCTTTCAAGTCCCCTTCGCAGGCTTACTTCAATATATTTTTGGAGGAAAGCTGTCATTTATAACTCTGCAGGTTTGTGAATTACAGTGCCCCTGAGCTCCTTTCTTCAACTCGCTTTCTTGTGAGCTGGGCACAAAACCGCAGGATTGCTTCAGGCCCTAATCTGTTTCCAGCAGGGCACACTGAGCCTTTGTTTAATTCCTCTTCCTGGTGGGCAATGAGCGTTACATTTGCCCGTGCAGACACCTACAGCTAATCTCTCATTGGTTCTCCCTATTCCTGTTCATTTTGCACAGAAATTGCAAGCTGTGCCAAAGAGGAGGTTAAAGGCACTGACTCTCCAAGCGGGGAGAGTGTTAGTAAAGCATCTGGAATGGTGAACCCGAGGACCAGGATACGAAAACTGAGATGCATTTTAAATCATTTCCCAATCACATGGTGGACGATACTCTTGGTTTCCCATGCATGTTTTAGCTGGAGGAAGAATCCCTTGAACCTGGAGAGTTGGGACCCATGGAATGGGTACCATGCAGTATGACTTCAAAGGGTCTGCATTTGCTCACCGAAACTCACCAATGCTATCAGCCTGAAGTGTCCAGCCTTATGTCTCAACCAGCTCTGGGTGTAGATGTGTTAAATCCCGGTTGCATCACATGCCCTGAGTGAATTATTTAAGAATTGCTCTCTATTTCACTGTCTTTATGATTTTTTTTTGAAATTTATTTTGATAATGGGATTTATCGGATTTTCACTGCTGCGTTTATGCCGCTGTACACACGCTTGATTCTCTTACGGAGACATATATATCCATGGGTTTTAAGATTCTTCCTAGTCAGGTATATTCCTAGGCGTTGAATATGTGGTGTTGGGTCCATTTCGTTGAGCAAGGAGTAGGTCTTGTCTATTACATATTTGGCTTATGGAAAGTTATCTGTGCTAATTTCAGTCTCTGGTTTTATGAAGCACCCCAACGCACCTTTCCCCATAAGCAAGCACTAGTTGGTTTTCTAAATTTGAGACCCTGTTCTGTTTTGTAATTCAGTTCATGTGTAGTCAAGTTTACATTCCGTGTATTAGTGATATCTTATGATGTTTCTTTTTCTGTGTGACGTAGTTCACGTAGAATCACCGTACCTGCATCCACTCACTATGCCGCTACGGGCCTGATGACACAGATTTCATTGCTGAGTGATATTGCATTGTACGTACGTGCCACAACTTCTTTATCCATATTTTGCTTTCTGGGATATTTACCTGTTACTGTAGACGAGCTTCTTGTGAACACAGCCGTCCCAAATATTGGGGTGGCTGTCTGTTTTTGATTTTAATTTCCGTAAGCTATAGGACCATAAGTGGAAGTGCCATAGACTGTGTTGCTTTGTTTCTTATGTGTTTCAGGAAACACCATACACTTCTCCAGGCTGGCTGCTGGCAATTTACATCCTGCCAATCAGCATAACAAGGCTCCCTGTTCTCCATATCCTGTCCTACCTTTCTGGATTTTACACTTTTTTCAGATGGCCCTCTTGCCCGGGGGGCAGTGAGACTTCATTGTAGTGCAGATTTCCTTTACAGGCTTGCTTGGTTGGCCAAAAAGGGCGTATGCGTTTTTTCCTGAATATATTCAGGAAAAAACGCATACGCCCTTTTTGGCCAAGTGCATCATTGTCGACGTTCTGCCTCTTTTCCTATGCTTTCAGGGCAATTCCAGTCTACCCCCTGCAATCGTTTTCCTGAAATTCTGCCCCGCTTTCAAGTCCCCTTCGCAGGCTTACTTCAATATATTTTTGGAGGATAGCTGTCATTTATAACTCTGCAGGTTTGTGAATTACAGTGCCCCTGAGCTCCTTTCTTCAACTCGCTTTCTTGTGAACTGGGCACAAAACCGCAGGATTGCTTCAGGCCCTAATCTGTTTCGGGCAGGGCATGCTGAGCCTTTGGTAAATTCCTCTTCCTGGTGGGAAATGAGCGTTACATTTGCCCGTGCAGACACCTACAGCTAGTCTCTCATTGGTTCTCCCTATTCCTGTTCATCTTGCACAGAAATTGCAAGCTGTGCCAAACAGGAGGTTAAAGGCACTGACTCTCCAAGCAGGGAGACTGTTAGTAAATCATCTGGAATGGTGAACCCGAGGACCAGGATACGAAAACTGAGATGCATTTTAAATCATTTCCCCATAACACGGTGGACCATACTGTGGGTTTCACATGCATGTTTTAGCTGGAGGAAGAATCCCTTGAACCTGAAGAGTTGGGACCCATGGAATAGGTACCATACAGTATGACTTCAAAGGGTGTGCATTTGCTCACCTAAACTCACCAATGCTATCAGCCTGAAGTGTCCAGCCTTATGTCTCAACCAGCTCTGGGTGTAGATGTGGTCAATCCCGGTTGCATCACATGCCCTGAGTGAATTATTTAAGAATTGCTCTCTATTTCACTGTCTTTGTGTTTTGTTTTCGAAATTTATTTTGATAATGGGATTTATCGGATTTTCACTGCTGCCTTTCGGCCGCTGTACACACCCTTGATTCTCTTACGGAGACATATATATCCATGGGTTTTAAGATTCTTCCTAGTCAGGTATATTCCTAGGCGTTGAATATGTGGTGTTGGGTCCATTTCGTTGAGCAAGGAGTAGGTCTTGTCTATTACATATTGGGCTTATGGAAAGTTATCTGTGCTAATTTCAGTCTCTGGTTTTATGCAGCACCCCAAGGCACCTTTCCCCATAAGCAAGCACTAGTTGGTTTTCTAAATTTGAGACCCTTTTCTATTTTGTAATTCAGTTCATGTGTAGTCAAGTTTACATTCCGTGTATTCGTGATATCTTATGATGTTTCTTTTTCTGTGTGACGTAGTTCACGTAGAATCACCGTACCTGCATCCACTCACTATGCCGCTACGGGCCTGATGACACAGATTTCATTGCTGAGTGATATTGCATTGTACGTACGTGCCACAAGTTCTTTATCCATTTTTTGCTTTCTGGGATATTTACCTGATACTGTAGACGAGCTTCTTGTGAACACAGCCGTCTCAAATATTGGGGTGGCTGTCTGTTTTTGATTTTAATTTCCGTAAGCTATAGGACCATAAGTGGAAGTGCCATAGGCTGTGTTGCTTTGTTTCTTTCGTGTTTCAGGAAACACCATACACTTCTCCAGGGTGGCTGCTGGCAATTTACATCCTGCCAATCAGCATAACAAGGCTCCCTGTTCTCCATATCCTGTCCTACCTTTCTGGATTTTACACTTTTTTCAGATGGCCCTTTTGCCAGGGGGGCAGTGAGACTTCATTGTAGTGCAGATTTCATTTACAGGCTTGCTTGGTTGGCCAAAAAGGGCGTATGCGTTTTTTCCTGAATATATTCAGGAAAAAACGCATACGCCCTTTTTGGCCAAGTGCATCATTGTCGATGTTCTGCCTCTTTTCCTATGCTTTCAGGGCAATTCCAGTCTACCCCCTGCAATCGTTTTCCTGAAATTCTGCCCCGCTTTCAAGTCCCCTTCGCAGGCTTACTTCAATATATTTTTGGAGGAAAGCTGTCATTTATAACTCTGCAGGTTTGTGAATTACAGTGCCCCTGAGCTCCTTTCTTCAACTCGCTTTCTTGTGAGCTGGGCACAAAACCGCAGGATTGCTTCAGGCCCTAATCTGTTTCCAGCAGGGCACACTGAGCCTTTGTTTAATTCCTCTTCCTGGTGGGCAATGAGCGTTACATTTGCCCGTGCAGACACCTACAGCTAGTCTCTCATTGGTTCTCCCTATTCCTGTTCATTTTGCACAGAAATTGCAAGCTGTGCCAAAGAGGAGGTTAAAGGCACTGACTCTCCAAGCGGGGAGAGTGTTAGTAAAGCATCTGGAATGGTGAACCCGAGGACCAGGATACGAAAACTGAGATGCATTTTAAATCATTTCCCAATCACATGGTGGACGATACTCTTGGTTTCCCATGCATGTTTTAGCTGGAGGAAGAATCCCTTGAACCTGGAGAGTTGGGACCCATGGAATGGGTACCATGCAGTATGACTTCAAAGGGTCTGCATTTGCTCACCGAAACTCACCAATGCTATCAGCCTGAAGTGTCCAGCCTTATGTCTCAACCAGCTCTGGGTGTAGATGTGTTAAATCCCGGTTGCATCACATGCCCTGAGTGAATTATTTAAGAATTGCTCTCTATTTCACTGTCTTTATGATTTTTTTTTGAAATTTATTTTGATAATGGGATTTATCGGATTTTCACTGCTGCGTTTATGCCGCTGTACACACGCTTGATTCTCTTACGGAGACATATATATCCATGGGTTTTAAGATTCTTCCTAGTCAGGTATATTCCTAGGCGTTGAATATGTGGTGATGGGTCCATTTCGTTGAGCAAGGAGTAGGTCTTGTCTATTACATATTTGGCTTATGGAAAGTTATCTGTGCTAATTTCAGTCTCTGGTTTTATGAAGCACCCCAACGCACCTTTCCCCATAAGCAAGCACTAGTTGGTTTTCTAAATTTGAGACCCTGTTCTGTTTTGTAATTCAGTTCATGTGTAGTCAAGTTTACATTCCGTGTATTAGTGATATCTTATGATGTTTCTTTTTCTGTGTGACGTAGTTCACGTAGAATCACCGTACCTGCATCCACTCACTATGCCGCTACGGGCCTGATGACACAGATTTCATTGCTGAGTGATATTGCATTGTACGTACGTGCCACAACTTCTTTATCCATATTTTGCTTTCTGGGATATTTACCTGTTACTGTAGACGAGCTTCTTGTGAACACAGCCGTCCCAAATATTGGGGTGGCTGTCTGTTTTTGATTTTAATTTCCGTAAGCTATAGGACCATAAGTGGAAGTGCCATAGACTGTGTTGCTTTGTTTCTTATGTGTTTCAGGAAACACCATACACTTCTCCAGGCTGGCTGCTGGCAATTTACATCCTGCCAATCAGCATAACAAGGCTCCCTGTTCTCCATATCCTCTCCTACCTTTCTGGATTTTACACTTTTTTCAGATGGCCCTCTTGCCCGGGGGGCAGTGAGACTTCATTGTAGTGCAGATTTCCTTTACAGGCTTGCTTGGTTGGCCAAAAAGGGCGTATGCGTTTTTTCCTGAATATATTCAGGAAAAAACGCATACGCCCTTTTTGGCCAAGTGCATCATTGTTGACGTTCTGCCTCTTTTCCTATGCTTTCAGGGCAATTCCAGTCTACCCCCTGCAATCGTTTTCCTGAAATTCTGCCCCGCTTTCAAGTCCCCTTCGCAGGCTTACTTCAATATATTTTTGGAGGATAGCTGTCATTTATAACTCTGCAGGTTTGTGAATTACAGTGCCCCTGAGCTCCTTTCTTCAACTCGCTTTCTTGTGAACTGGGCACAAAACCGCAGGATTGCTTCAGGCCCTAATCTGTTTCGGGCAGGGCATGCTGAGCCTTTGGTAAATTCCTCTTCCTGGTGGGAAATGAGCGTTACATTTGCCCGTGCAGACACCTACAGCTAGTCTCTCATTGGTTCTCCCTATTCCTGTTCATCTTGCACAGAAATTGCAAGCTGTGCCAAACAGGAGGTTAAAGGCACTGACTCTCCAAGCAGGGAGACTGTTAGTAAATCATCTGGAATGGTGAACCCGAGGACCAGGATACGAAAACTGAGATGCATTTTAAATCATTTCCCCATAACACGGTGGACCATACTGTGGGTTTCACATGCATGTTTTAGCTGGAGGAAGAATCCCTTGAACCTGAAGAGTTGGGACCCATGGAATAGGTACCATACAGTATGACTTCAAAGGGTGTGCATTTGCTCACCTAAACTCACCAATGCTATCAGCCTGAAGTGTCCAGCCTTATGTCTCAACCAGCTCTGGGTGTAGATGTGGTCAATCCCGGTTGCATCACATGCCCTGAGTGAATTATTTAAGAATTGCTCTCTATTTCACTGTCGGTGTGTTTTGTTTTCGAAATTTATTTTGATAATGGGATTTATCGGATTTTCACTGCTGCCTTTCAGCCGCTGTACACACCCTTGATTCTCTTACGGAGACATATATATCCATGGGTTTTAAGATTCTTCCTAGTCAGGTATATTCCTAGGCGTTGAATATGTGGTGTTGGGTCCATTTCGTTGAGCAAGGAGTAGGTCTTGTCTATTACATATTGGGCTTATGGAAAGTTATCTGTGCTAATTTCAGTCTCTGGTTTTATGCAGCACCCCAAGGCACCTTTCCCCATAAGCAAGCACTAGTTGGTTTTCTAAATTTGAGACCCTTTTCTATTTTGTAATTCAGTTCATGTGTAGTCAAGTTTACATTCCGTGTATTCGTGATATCTTATGATGTTTCTTTTTCTGTGTGACGTAGTTCACGTAGAATCACCGTACCTGCATCCACTCACTATGCCGCTACGGGCCTGATGACACAGATTTCATTGCTGAGTGATATTGCATTGTACGTACGTGCCACAAGTTCTTTATCCATTTTTTGCTTTCTGGGATATTTACCTGATACTGTAGACGAGCTTCTTGTGAACACAGCCGTCTCAAATATTGGGGTGGCTGTCTGTTTTTGATTTTAATTTCCGTAAGCTATAGGACCATAAGTGGAAGTGCCATAGGCTGTGTTGCTTTGTTTCTTTCGTGTTTCAGGAAACACCATACACTTCTCCAGGGTGGCTGCTGGCAATTTACATCCTGCCAATCAGCATAACAAGGCTCCCTGTTCTCCATATCCTGTCCTACCTTTCTGGATTTTACACTTTTTTCAGATGGCCCTTTTGCCAGGGGGGCAGTGAGACTTCATTGTAGTGCAGATTTCATTTACAGGCTTGCTTGGTTGGCCAAAAAGGGCGTATGCGTTTTTTCCTGAATATATTCAGGAAAAAACGCATACGCCCTTTTTGGCCAAGTGCATCATTGTTGACGTTCTGCCTCTTTTCCTATGCTTTCAGGGCAATTCCAGTCTACCCCCTGCAATCGTTTTCCTGAAATTCTGCCCCGCTTTCAAGTCCCCTTCGCAGGCTTACTTCAATATATTTTTGGAGGATAGCTGTCATTTATAACTCTGCAGGTTTGTGAATTACAGTGCCCCTGAGCTCCTTTCTTCAACTCGCTTTCTTGTGAACTGGGCACAAAACCGCAGGATTGCTTCAGGCCCTAATCTGTTTCGGGCAGGGCATGCTGAGCCTTTGGTAAATTCCTCTTCCTGGTGGGAAATGAGCGTTACATTTGCCCGTGCAGACACCTACAGCTAGTCTCTCATTGGTTCTCCCTATTCCTGTTCATCTTGCACAGAAATTGCAAGCTGTGCCAAACAGGAGGTTAAAGGCACTGACTCTCCAAGCAGGGAGACTGTTGGTAAATCATCTGGAATGGTGAACCCGAGGACCAGGATACGAAAACTGAGATGCATTTTAAATCATTTCCCCATAACACGGTGGACCATACTGTGGGTTTCACATGCATGTTTTAGCTGGAGGAAGAATCCCTTGAACCTGAAGAGTTGGGACCCATGGAATAGGTACCATACAGTATGACTTCAAAGGGTGTGCATTTGCTCACCTAAACTCACCAATGCTATCAGCCTGAAGTGTCCAGCCTTATGTCTCAACCAGCTCTGGGTGTAGATGTGGTCAATCCCGGTTGCATCACATGCCCTGAGTGAATTATTTAAGAATTGCTCTCTATTTCACTGTCTTTGTGTTTTGTTTTCGAAATTTATTTTGATAATGGGATTTATCGGATTTTCACTGCTGCCTTTCAGCCGCTGTACACACCCTTGATTCTCTTACGGAGACATATATATCCATGGGTTTTAAGATTCTTCCTAGTCAGGTATATTCCTAGGCGTTGAATATGTGGTGTTGGGTCCATTTCGTTGAGCAAGGAGTAGGTCTTGTCTATTACATATTGGGCTTATGGAAAGTTATCTGTGCTAATTTCAGTCTCTGGTTTTATGCAGCACCCCAAGGCACCTTTCCCCATAAGCAAGCACTAGTTGGTTTTCTAAATTTGAGACCCTTTTCTATTTTGTAATTCAGTTCATGTGTAGTCAAGTTTACATTCCGTGTATTCGTGATATCTTATGATGTTTCTTTTTCTGTGTGACGTAGTTCACGTAGAATCACCGTACCTGCATCCACTCACTATGCCGCTACGGGCCTGATGACACAGATTTCATTGCTGAGTGATATTGCATTGTACGTACGTGCCACAAGTTCTTTATCCATTTTTTGCTTTCTGGGATATTTACCTGATACTGTAGACGAGCTTCTTGTGAACACAGCCGTCTCAAATATTGGGGTGGCTGTCTGTTTTTGATTTTAATTTCCGTAAGCTATAGGACCATAAGTGGAAGTGCCATAGGCTGTGTTGCTTTGTTTCTTTCGTGTTTCAGGAAACACCATACACTTCTCCAGGGTGGCTGCGGGCAATTTACATCCTGCCAATCAGCATAACAAGGCTCCCTGTTCTCCATATCCTGTCCTACCTTTCTGGATTTTACACTTTTTTCAGATGGCCCTTTTGCCAGGGGGGCAGTGAGACTTCATTGTAGTGCAGATTTCATTTACAGGCTTGCTTGGTTGGCCAAAAAGGGCGTATGCGTTTTTTCCTGAATATATTCAGGAAAAAACGCATACGCCCTTTTTGGCCAAGTGCATCATTGTCGACGTTCTGCCTCTTTTCCTATGCTTTCAGGGCAATTCCAGTCTACCCCCTGCAATCGTTTTCCTGAAATTCTGCCCCGCTTTCAAGTCCCCTTCGCAGGCTTACTTCAATATATTTTTGGAGGAAAGCTGTCATTTATAACTCTGCAGGTTTGTGAATTACAGTGCCCCTGAGCTCCTTTCTTCAACTCGCTTTCTTGTGAGCTGGGCACAAAACCGCAGGATTGCTTCAGGCCCTAATCTGTTTCCAGCAGGGCACACTGAGCCTTTGTTTAATTCCTCTTCCTGGTGGGCAATGAGCGTTACATTTGCCCGTGCAGACACCTACAGCTAGTCTCTCATTGGTTCTCCCTATTCCTGTTCATCTTGCACAGAAATTGCAAGGTGTGCCAAACAGGAGGTTAAAGGCACTGACTCTCCAAGCAGGGAGACTGTTAGTAAATCATCTGGAATGGTGAACCCGAGGACCAGGATACGAAAACTGAGATGCATTTTAAATCATTTCCCCATAACACGGTGGACCATACTGTGGGTTTCACATGCATGTTTTAGCTGGAGGAAGAATCCCTTGAACCTGAAGAGTTGGGACCCATGGAATAGGTACCATACAGTATGACTTCAAAGGGTGTGCATTTGCTCACCTAAACTCACCAATGCTATCAGCCTGAAGTGTCCAGCCTTATGTCTCAACCAGCTCTGGGTGTAGATGTGGTCAATCCTGGTTGCATCACATGCCCTGAGTGAATTATTTAAGAATTGCTCTCTATTTCACTGTCTTTGTGTTTTGTTTTCGAAATTTATTTTGATAATGGGATTTATCGGATTTTCACTGCTGCCTTTCAGCCGCTGTACACACCCTTGATTCTCTTACGGAGACATATATATCCATGGGTTTTAAGATTCTTCCTAGTCAGGTATATTCCTAGGCGTTGAATATGTGGTGTTGGGTCCATTTCGTTGAGCAAGGAGTAGGTCTTGTCTATTACATATTGGGCTTATGGAAAGTTATCTGTGCTAATTTCAGTCTCTGGTTTTATGCAGCACCCCAAGGCACCTTTCCCCATAAGCAAGCACTAGTTGGTTTTCTAAATTTGAGACCCTTTTCTATTTTGTAATTCAGTTCATGTGTAGTCAAGTTTACATTCCGTGTATTCGTGATATCTTATGATGTTTCTTTTTCTGTGTGACGTAGTTCACGTAGAATCACCGTACCTGCATCCACTCACTATGCCGCTACGGGCCTGATGACACAGATTTCATTGCTGAGTGATATTGCATTGTACGTACGTGCCACAAGTTCTTTATCCATTTTTTGCTTTCTGGGATATTTACCTGATACTGTAGACGAGCTTCTTGTGAACACAGCCGTCTCAAATATTGGGGTGGCTGTCTGTTTTTGATTTTAATTTCCGTAAGCTATAGGACCATAATTGGAAGTGCCATAGGCTGTGTTGCTTTGTTTCTTTCGTGTTTCAGGAAACACCATACACTTCTCCAGGGTGGCTGCTGGCAATTTACATCCTGCCAATCAGCATAACAAGGCTCCCTGTTCTCCATATCCTGTCCTACCTTTCTGGATTTTACACTTTTTTCAGATGGCCCTTTTGCCAGGGGGGCAGTGAGACTTCATTGTAGTGCAGATTTCATTTACAGGCTTGCTTGGTTGGCCAAAAAGGGCGTATGCGTTTTTTCCTGAATATATTCAGGAAAAAACGCATACGCCCTTTTTGGCCAAGTGCATCATTGTCGACGTTCTGCCTCTTTTCCTATGCTTTCAGGGCAATTCCAGTCTACCCCCTGCAATCGTTTTCCTGAAATTCTGCCCCGCTTTCAAGTCCCCTTCGCAGGCTTACTTCAATATATTTTTGGAGGAAAGCTGTCATTTATAACTCTGCAGGTTTGTGAATTACAGTGCCCCTGAGCTCCTTTCTTCAACTCGCTTTCTTGTGAGCTGGGCACAAAACCGCAGGATTGCTTCAGGCCCTAATCTGTTTCCAGCAGGGCACACTGAGCCTTTGTTTAATTCCTCTTCCTGGTGGGCAATGAGCGTTACATTTGCCCGTGCAGACACCTACAGCTAGTCTCTCATTGGTTCTCCCTATTCCTGTTCATTTTGCACAGAAATTGCAAGCTGTGCCAAAGAGGAGGTTAAAGGCACTGACTCTCCAAGCGGGGAGAGTGTTAGTAAAGCATCTGGAATGGTGAACCCGAGGACCAGGATACGAAAACTGAGATGCATTTTAAATCATTTCCCAATCACATGGTGGACGATACTCTTGGTTTCCCATGCATGTTTTAGCTGGAGGAAGAATCCCTTGAACCTGGAGAGTTGGGACCCATGGAATGGGTACCATGCAGTATGACTTCAAAGGGTCTGCATTTGCTCACCGAAACTCACCAATGCTATCAGCCTGAAGTGTCCAGCCTTATGTCTCAACCAGCTCTGGGTGTAGATGTGTTAAATCCCGGTTGCATCACATGCCCTGAGTGAATTATTTAAGAATTGCTCTCTATTTCACTGTCTTTATGATTTTTTTTTGAAATTTATTTTGATAATGGGATTTATCGGATTTTCACTGCTGCGTTTATGCCGCTGTACACACGCTTGATTCTCTTACGGAGACATATATATCCATGGGTTTTAAGATTCTTCCTAGTCAGGTATATTCCTAGGCGTTGAATATGTGGTGTTGGGTCCATTTCGTTGAGCAAGGAGTAGGTCTTGTCTATTACATATTTGGCTTATGGAAAGTTATCTGTGCTAATTTCAGTCTCTGGTTTTATGAAGCACCCCAACGCACCTTTCCCCATAAGCAAGCACTAGTTGGTTTTCTAAATTTGAGACCCTGTTCTGTTTTGTAATTCAGTTCATGTGTAGTCAAGTTTACATTCCGTGTATTAGTGATATCTTATGATGTTTCTTTTTCTGTGTGACGTAGTTCACGTAGAATCACCGTACCTGCATCCACTCACTATGCCGCTACGGGCCTGATGACACAGATTTCATTGCTGAGTGATATTGCATTGTACGTACGTGCCACAACTTCTTTATCCATATTTTGCTTTCTGGGATATTTACCTGTTACTGTAGACGAGCTTCTTGTGAACACAGCCGTCCCAAATATTGGGGTGGCTGTCTGTTTTTGATTTTAATTTCCGTAAGCTATAGGACCATAAGTGGAAGTGCCATAGACTGTGTTGCTTTGTTTCTTATGTGTTTCAGGAAACACCATACACTTCTCCAGGCTGGCTGCTGGCAATTTACATCCTGCCAATCAGCATAACAAGGCTCCCTGTTCTCCATATCCTGTCCTACCTTTCTGGATTTTACACTTTTTTCAGATGGCCCTCTTGCCCGGGGGGCAGTGAGACTTCATTGTAGTGCAGATTTCCTTTACAGGCTTGCTTGGTTGGCCAAAAAGGGCGTATGCGTTTTTTCCTGAATATATTCAGGAAAAAACGCATACGCCCTTTTTGGCCAAGTGCATCATTGTCGACGTTCTGCCTCTTTTCCTATGCTTTCAGGGCAATTCCAGTCTACCCCCTGCAATCGTTTTCCTGAAATTCTGCCCCGCTTTCAAGTCCCCTTCGCAGGCTTACTTCAATATATTTTTGGAGGATAGCTGTCATTTATAACTCTGCAGGTTTGTGAATTACAGTGCCCCTGAGCTCCTTTCTTCAACTCGCTTTCTTGTGAACTGGGCACAAAACCGCAGGATTGCTTCAGGCCCTAATCTGTTTCGGGCAGGGCATGCTGAGCCTTTGGTAAATTCCTCTTCCTGGTGGGAAATGAGCGTTACATTTGCCCGTGCAGACACCTACAGCTAGTCTCTCATTGGTTCTCCCTATTCCTGTTCATCTTGCACAGAAATTGCAAGCTGTGCCAAACAGGAGGTTAAAGGCACTGACTCTCCAAGCAGGGAGACTGTTAGTAAATCATCTGGAATGGTGAACCCGAGGACCAGGATACGAAAACTGAGATGCATTTTAAATCATTTCCCCATAACACGGTGGACCATACTGTGGGTTTCACATGCATGTTTTAGCTGGAGGAAGAATCCCTTGAACCTGAAGAGTTGGGACCCATGGAATAGGTACCATACAGTATGACTTCAAAGGGTGTGCATTTGCTCACCTAAACTCACCAATGCTATCAGCCTGAAGTGTCCAGCCTTATGTCTCAACCAGCTCTGGGTGTAGATGTGGTCAATCCCGGTTGCATCACATGCCCTGAGTGAATTATTTAAGAATTGCTCTCTATTTCACTGTCTTTGTGTTTTGTTTTCGAAATTTATTTTGATAATGGGATTTATCGGATTTTCACTGCTGCCTTTCAGCCGAGGAACACACCCTTGATTCTCTTACGGAGACATATATATCCATGGGTTTTAAGATTCTTCCTAGTCAGGTATATTCCTAGGCGTTGAATATGTGGTGTTGGGTCCATTTCGTTGAGCAAGGAGTAGGTCTTGTCTATTACATATTGGGCTTATGGAAAGTTATCTGTGCTAATTTCAGTCTCTGGTTTTATGCAGCACCCCAAGGCACCTTTCCCCATAAGCAAGCACTAGTTGGTTTTCTAAATTTGAGACCCTTTTCTATTTTGTAATTCAGTTCATGTGTAGTCAAGTTTACATTCCGTGTATTCGTGATATCTTATGATGTTTCTTTTTCTGTGTGACGTAGTTCACGTAGAATCACCGTACCTGCATCCACTCACTATGCCGCTACGGGCCTGATGACACAGATTTCATTGCTGAGTGATATTGCATTGTACGTACGTGCCACAAGTTCTTTATCCATTTTTTGCTTTCTGGGATATTTACCTGATACTGTAGATGAGCTTCTTGTGAACACAGCCGTCTCAAATATTGGGGTGGCTGTCTGTTTTTGATTTTAATTTCCGTAAGCTATAGGACCATAAGTGGAAGTGCCATAGGCTGTGTTGCTTTGTTTCTTTCGTGTTTCAGGAAACACCATACACTTCTCCAGGGTGGCTGTTGGCAATTTACATCCTGCCAATCAGCATAACAAGGCTCCCTGTTCTCCATATCCTGTCCTACCTTTCTGGATTTTACACTTTTTTCAGATGGCCCTTTTGCCAGGGGGGCAGTGAGACTTCATTGTAGTGCAGATTTCATTTACAGGCTTGCTTGGTTGGCCAAAAAGGGCGTATGCGTTTTTTCCTGAATATATTCAGGAAAAAACGCATACGCCCTTTTTGGCCAAGTGCATCATTGTCGACGTTCTGCCTCTTTTCCTATGCTTTCAGGGCAATTCCAGTCTACCCCCTGCAATCGTTTTCCTGAAATTCTGCCCCGCTTTCAAGTCCCCTTCGCAGGCTTACTTCAATATATTTTTGGAGGAAAGCTGTCATTTATAACTCTGCAGGTTTGTGAATTACAGTGCCCCTGAGCTCCTTTCTTCAACTCGCTTTCTTGTGAGCTGGGCACAAAACCGCAGGATTGCTTCAGGCCCTAATCTGTTTCCAGCAGGGCACACTGAGCCTTTGTTTAATTCCTCTTCCTGGTGGGCAATGAGCGTTACATTTGCCCGTGCAGACACCTACAGCTAGTCTCTCATTGGTTCTCCCTATTCCTGTTCATTTTGCACAGAAATTGCAAGCTGTGCCAAAGAGGAGGTTAAAGGCACTGACTCTCCAAGCGGGGAGAGTGTTAGTAAAGCATCTGGAATGGTGAACCCGAGGACCAGGATACGAAAACTGAGATGCATTTTAAATCATTTCCCAATCACATGGTGGACGATACTCTTGGTTTCCCATGCATGTTTTAGCTGGAGGAAGAATCCCTTGAACCTGGAGAGTTGGGACCCATGGAATGGGTACCATGCAGTATGACTTCAAAGGGTCTGCATTTGCTCACCGAAACTCACCAATGCTATCAGCCTGAAGTGTCCAGCCTTATGTCTCAACCAGCTCTGGGTGTAGATGTGTTAAATCCCGGTTGCATCACATGCCCTGAGTGAATTATTTAAGAATTGCTCTCTATTTCACTGTCTTTATGATTTTTTTTTGAAATTTATTTTGATAATGGGATTTATCGGATTTTCACTGCTGCATTTATGCCGCTGTACACATGCTTGATTCTCTTACGGAGACATATATATCCATGGGTTTTAAGATTCTTCCTATTCAGTTATATTCCTAGGCGTTGAATATGTGGTGTTGGGTCCATTTCCTTGAGCAAGGAGTAGGTCTTGTCTATTACATATTTGGCTTATGGAAAGTTATCTGTGCTAATTTCAGTCTCTGGTTTTATGAAGCACCCCAACGCACCTTTCCCCATAAGCAAGCACTAGTTGGTTTTCTAAATTTGAGACCCTGTTCTGTTTTGTAATTCAGTTCATGTGTAGTCAAGTTTACATTCCGTGTATTAGTGATATCTTATGATGTTTCTTTTTCTGTGTGACGTAGTTCACGTAGAATCACCGTACCTGCATCCACTCACTATGCCGCTACGGGCCTGATGACACAGATTTCATTGCTGACTGATACTGCATTGCACGTACGTGCCACAACTTCTTTATCCATTTTTTGCTTTCTGGGATATTTACCTGGTCCTGTAGACGAGCTGCTTGTGAACAGAGCCGTCCCAAACTTTGGGGTGGCTCTCTGTTTTTGATTTTAATTTCCCTAAGGAATAGGACAATAAGTGCAATTGCCATAGGCTGTGTTGCTTTATTTCTTACGTGTTTCAGGAAACACCATACACTTCTCCAGGGTGGCTGTTCAAAATTTACATCCTGCCAATCAGCATAACAAGGCTGCCTGTTCTCCATATCCTGTCCTTCCTTTCTGGGTTTTACACTTTTTTCAGATGGCCCTTTTGCCCGGAGGGCAGTGAGATTTCATTGTAGTGCAGATTGCTTTACAGGCTTGCTTGGTTGGCCAAAAAGTGCGTATGCGTTTTTTCCTGAATATATTCAGGAAAAAACACATACGCACTTTTTGGCCAAGTGCATCATTGTCGACGTTGTGCCTCTTTTCCTATGCTTTCAGGGCAATTCCAGTCTACCCCCTGCAATCGTTTTCCTGAAATTCTGCCCCGCTTTCAAGTCCCCTTCGCAGGCTTACTTCAATATACTTTTGGAAGATAGCTGTCATTTATAACTCTGCAGGTTTGTGAATTACAGTGCCCCTGAGCTCCATTCTTCAACTCGCTTTCTTGTGAGCTGGGCACAAAACTACAGGATTGCTTAAGGCCCTACTCTGTTTCCAGCAGGGCACACTGAGCCTTTGTTTAATTCCTCTTCCTGGTGGGCAATGAGGGTTACATTTGCCCGTGCAGACACCTACAGCTAGTCTCTCATTGGTTCTCCCTATTCCTCTTCATCTTGCACAGAAATAGCAAGCTGTGCCAAAGAGGAGGTTAAAGGCACTGACTCTCCAAGCGGGGAGAGTGTTAGTAAAGCATCTGGAATGGTGAACCCGAGGACCAGGATACGAAAACTGAGATGCATTTTAAATCCTTTCCCAATCACATGGTGGACGATACTCTGGGTTTCCCATGCATGTTTTAGCTGGAGGAAGAATGCCTTGAACCTGGAGAGTTGGGACCCATGGAATGGGTACCATGCAGTATGACATAAAAGGGTCTGCATTTGCTCACCGAAACTCACCAATGCTATCAGCCTGAAGTGTCCAGCCTTATGTCTCAAACAGCTCTGGGTGTAGATGTGGTCAATCCCGGTTGCATCACATGCCCTGAGTGAATTATTTAAGAATTGCTCTCTATTTCACTGTCTTTGTGTTTTGTTTTCGAAATTTATTTGGATAATGGGATTTATCGGATTTTCACTGCTGCGTTTCGGCCGCTGTACACACGCTTGATTCTCTTACGGAGACATATATATCCATGGGTTTTAAGATTCTTCCTAGTCAGGTATATTCCTAGGCGTTGAATATGTGGTCTTGGGTCCATTTCGTTGAGCAAGGAGTAGGACTTGTCTATTACATATTTGGCTTATGGAAAGTTAGCTGTGCTAATTTCAGTCTCTGGTTTTATGCAGCACCCCAAGGCACCTTTCTCCATAAGCAAGTACTAGTTGGTTTTCTAAATTTGAGACCCTGTTCTGTTTTGTAATTCAGTTCATGTGTAGTTAAGTTTACATTCCGTGTATTAGTGATATCTTATGATGTTTCTTTTTCTGTGTGACGTAGTTCACGTAGAGTCACCGTACCCGCATCCACTCACTATGCCCCTATGGGCCTGATGACACAGATTTCATTGCTGAGTGATATTGCATTGTACGTACGTGCCACAACTTCTTTATCCATTTTTTGCTTTCTTGGATATTTACCTGATAATGTAGACGCGCTTCTTCTGAACACAGCTGTCCCAAATATTGGGGTGGCTGTCTGTTTTTGATTTTAATTTCCGTAACCTATAGGACCATAAGTGGAAGTGCCATAGGCTGTGTTGCTTTGTTTCTTACGTGTTTCAGGAAACACCATACACTTCTCCAGGGTGGCTGCTGGCAATTTACATCCTGCCAATCAGCTTAACAAGGCTTCCTGTTCTCCATATGCTGTCCTACCTTTCTGGATTTTACACTTATTTTAGAGGGCCCTTTTGCCTGTGGGGCAGTGAGACTTCATTGTAGTGCAGATTTCCTTTACAGGCTTGCTTGGTTGGCCAAAAAGGGCGTATGCGTTTTTTCCTGAATATATTCAGGAAAAAACGCATACGCCCTTTTTGGCCAAGTGCATCATTGTTGACGTTGTGCCTCTTTTCCTATGCTTTCAGGGCAATTCCAGTCTACCCCCTGCAATCGTTTTCCTGAAATTCTGCCCCGCTTTCAAGTCCCCTTCGCAGGCTTACTTCAATATAATTTTGGAGGATAGCTGTCAATTATAACTCTGCAGGTTTGTGAATTACAGTGCCCCTGAGCTCCTTTCTTCAACTCGCTTTCTTGTGAGCTGGGCACAAAACCGCAGGATTGCTTCAGGCCCTAATCTGTTTCCAGCAGGGCACACTGAGCCTTTGTTTAATTCCTCTTCCTGGTGGGCAATGAGCATTACATATGCCCGTGCAGACACCTACAGCTAGTCTCTCATTGGTTCTCCCTATTCCTGTTCATCTTGCACAGAAATTGCAAGATGTGCCAAAGAGGAGGTTAAAGGCACTGACTCTCCAAGCCGGTAGAGTGTTAGTAAAGCATCTGGATTGGTGAAACCGAGGACCAGGATACGAAAACTGAGATGCATTTTAAATCGTTTCCCAATCACACGGTGGACGATACTCTGGGTTTCCCATGCATGTTTTAGCTGGAGGAAGAATCCCTTGAACCTGGAGAGTTGGGACCCATGGAATGGGTACCATGCAGTATGACTTCAAAGGGTCTGCATTTGCTCACCGAAACTCACCAATGCTATCAGCCTGAAGTGTCCAGCCTTATGTCTCAACCAGCTCTGGGTGTAGATGTGGTCAATCCCGGTTGCATCACATGCCCTGAGTGAATTATTTAAGAATTGCTCTCTATTTCACTGTCTTTGTGTTTTGTTTTCGAAATTTATTTTGATAATGGGATTTATCGGATTTTCACTGCTGCGTTTGTCCGCTGTACACACGCTTGATTCTCTTACGGAGACATATAAATCAATGGGTTTTAAGATTCTTCCTAGTCAGGTATATTCCTAGGCGTTGAATATGTGGTGTTGGGTCCATTTCGTTGAGCAAGGAGTAGGTCTTGTCTATTACATATTTGGCTTATGGAAAGTTATCTGTGCTAATTTCAGTCTCTGGTTTTATGCAGCACCCCAAGGCACCTTTCCCCATAAGCAAGCACTAGTTGGTTTTCTAAATTTGAGACCCTGTTCTGTTTTGTAATTCAGTTCATGTGTAGTCAAGTTTACATTCCGTGTATTAGTGATATCTTATGATGTTTCTTTTTCTGTGTGACGTACTTCACGTAGAATCACCGTACCTGCATCCACTCACTATGCCGCTACGGGCCTGATGACACAGATTTCATTGCTGAGTGATATTGCATTGCACGTACGTGCCACAACTTCTTTATCCATTTTCTGCTTTCTGGGATATTTACCTGGTACTGTAGACGAGCTTCTTGGGAACACAGCCGTCTCAAACTTTGGGGTGGCTCTCAGTTTTTGATTTTAATTTCCCTAAGCAATAGGACCATAAGTGCAATTGCCATAGGCTGTGTTGCTTTATTTCTTACGTGTTTCAGGAAACACCATACACTTCTCCAGGGTGGCTGTTCACAATTTACATCCTGCCAATCAGCCTAACAAGGCTCCCTGTTCTCCATATCCTGTCCTACCTTTCTGGATTTTACACTTTTTTCAGATGGCCCTTTTGCCCGGGGGGGCAGGGAGATTTCATTGTAGTGTAGATTTCCTTTACAGGCTTGCTTCGTTGGCCAAGAAGTGCGTATGCATTTTTTCCTGAATATATTCAGGAAAAAACGCATATGCCCTTTTTGGCCAAGTGCATCATTGTCGACGTTTTGCCTCTTTTCCTATGCTTTCAAGGCAATTCCAGTCTACCCCCTGCAATCGTTTTCCTAAAATTTTGGCCCGCCTTCCAGTCCCCTTCGCAGGCTTACTTCAATATGTTTTTGGAGGATAGCTGTCATTTATAACTCTGCAGGTTTGTGAATTACAGTGCCCCTGAGCTCCTTTCTTCAATTTGCTTTCTTGTGAGCTGGGCCCAAAACCGCAGGATTGCTTCAGGCCCTAATCTGTTTCCGGCAGGGCACGCTGAGCCTTTGGTTAATTCCTCTTCGTGGTGGTAAATGAGCGTTACATTTGCCCGTGCAGACACCTACATCTAGTCTCTCATTGCTTCTCCTTTTCCTGTTCATCTTGCACAGAAATTGCAAGCTGTGCCAAATACGAGGTTAAAGGCACTGACTCTCCAAGCGGGGAGATTGTTAGTAAAGCATCTGGAATGGTGAACCCGAGGACAAGGATACAAAAACTGAGATGCATTTTAAATTGTTTCCCAATCACACGGTGGACGATACTCTGGGTTTCTCATGCATGTTTTAGCCAGAGGAAGAATCCTTTGAACCTGGAGAGTTGGGACCCATGGAATGTGTACCATGCGGTATGACTTCAAAGGGTCTGCATTTGCTCACCGAAACTCACCAATGCTATCAGCCTGAAGTGTCCAGCCTTATGTCTCAACCAGCTCTGGGTGTAGTTGGTGTCAATCCCGGTTGCATCACATGCCCTGAGTGAATTATTTAAGAATTGCTCTCTATTTCACTGTCTTTGTGTTTTGTTTTTGAAATTTATTTTGATAATGGGATTTATCGGATTTTTACTGCTGCGTTTATGGCGCTGTACACACGCTTGGTTCTCTTACGGAGACATATAAATCCATGGGTTTTAAGATTCTTCCTAGTCAGGTATATTCCTAGGCGTTGAATATGTGGTGTTGCGTCCATTCCGTTGAGCAAGGAGTAGGTCTTGTCTATTACATATTTGGCTTATGGAATGTTATCTGTGCTAATTTCAGTCTCTGGTTTTATGAAGCACCCCAACGCACCTTTCCCCATAAGCAAGCACTAGTTGGTTTTCTAAATTTGAGACCCTGTTCTGTTTTGTAATTCTGTTCATGTGTAGTCAAGTTTACATTCCGTGTATTAGTGATATCTTATGATGTTTCTTTTTCTGTGTGACGTAGTTCACGTAGAATCACCGTACCTGCATCCACTCACTATGCCGCTACGGGCCTGATGACACAGATTTCATTGCTGAGTGATATTGCATTGCACATACGTGCCACAAGTTCTTTATCCATTTTTTGCTTTCTGGGATATTTACCTGGTACTGCAGATGAGCTTCTTGTGAACACAGCCGTCCCAAACATTGTGGTGGCTGTCTGTTTTTGAATTTAATTTCCGTAATCTTTGGGACCATAAGTGGAAGTGCCATAGGCTGTGTTGCTTTGTTTCTTATGGATTTCAGGAAACACCATACACTTCTCCAGGATGGCTGTTGGCAATTTACATCCTGCCAATCAGCATAACCAAGCTCCCTGTTCTCCATATCCTTTCCTAACTTTCTGGATTTTACACTTTTTTCAGATGGCCCTTTTGCCCAGGGGGCAGTTAGACTTCATTGTAGTGCAGATTTCCTTTACAGGCTTGCTTGGTTTGCGAAAAAGGGCGTATGCGTTTTTTCCTGAATATATTCAGGAAAAAATTCATACGCACTTTTTGGCCAAGTGCACCATTGTCGACGTTCTGCCTCTTTTCCTATGCTTTCTGGGCAAATCCAGTCTACCCCCTGCAATCGTTTTCCTGAAATTCTGCCCCGCTTTCACGTCCCCTTCGCAGGCTTACTTCAATATATTTTTGGAGGATAGCTGTCATTTATAACTCAGCAGGTTTGTGAATTACAGTGACCCTGAGCTCCTTTCTTCAACTCGCTTTCTTGTGAGCTGGGCACAAAACCGCAGGATTGCTTCAGGCCCTAATCTGTTTCCGGCAGGGCACGCTGAGCCTTTGGTTAATTCCTCTTCCTGGTGGGAAATGAGCCTTACATTTGACCGTGCAAATACCTATAGCTAGTCTCTCATTGGTTCTCCCTATTCCTGTTCATCTTGCGCAGAAATTGCAAGCTGTGCCAAACAGGAGGTCAAAGGCACTGACTCTCCAAGCGGGGAGAGTGTTAGTAAACCCTCTGGAATGGTGAACCCGAGGACCAGGATACGAAAACTGAGATGCATTTTAAGTCGTTTCCCAATCACACGGTGGACCATACTCGGCGTTTCCCACGCATGTTTTAGCTGAAGAAAGAATCCCTTGAACCTGGAGAGTTGGGACCCTTGGAATGGGTACCATGCAGTATGACTTCAAAGGATCTGCATTTGTTTACTGAAACTCACCAATGCTATCAGCCTGAAGTGTCCAGCCTTATGTCTCAACCAGCTCTGGGTGTAGATGTGGTAAATCCAGGTTGCATCACATGCCCTGAGTGAATTATTTAAGAATTGCTCTCTATTTCACTGTCATTGTGTTTTGTTTTTGAAATTTATTTTAATAATGGGATTTATCGCATTTTCACTGCTTCGTTTATGCTGCTGTACACGCGCTTGTTTCTCTTACGGAGACATATAAGCCCATGGGTTTTAAGATTCTTACTAATCCGGTATATTCTTAGGCATTGAATATGGCGTGTTGAGTCCATTTCGTTGAGCAAGGAGTAGGTCTTGACTATTACATATTTGGCTTATGGAATGGTATCTGTGCTAATTTTAATCTCTGGTTTTATGTAGCACCCCAACTCACCTTTCCCCTTAAGGAAGCATAAGTTGGTTTTCTTAATTTGAAACCCTCTTCTCTTTTGTAATTCAGTTCATGTGTAGCCATGTTAACATTCCATGTATTAGTGATATCTTATGTCTTTTTCTTTTTGAATTATGTGACTTCGAATGATCACACGTAACTCCTCTGGAGTTGTTATAACTGGCCGTATTTCATTGATTTCCAGGCTGTGTAATATTCCACTCTACATAATCACCACATCTCTGTCCGTTTTTTCTCTGCAGATACATTTAAGTTATAACCTAGTCGAGGATCTTTTAAACAGAGAGGTGGTAAACATTGGGGTGCCTGTGTCCTCTCGATTTTTGTTTTTCCCAAGATATACGTCCATGAGTGCAAGTGCCCTGTGCTCGGTAGCTCATTTTTTAGATGCTTTAGTAAACACAATAGACTTATCCAGAGTGACCGTTTGCAATATACATTTCCACTATAAGACTCACAGGGCTCCCTTTTCTCCTTGCCCTGTCCTGCATTTCTGGTGTTTACACTTTATGAGGACGGCTCTTCTGACAGATGCAAAGTGATATGTTTTGTAGTATTGATTTCCACTGCCCACCTGTTTGGTTGGCTAAAAAAGTGTATGCCCTTTTCTTGAATATATACAGAAAAAGACACATACACCCTTTTTGGCCAACTGCAATGTTGGCAATGTTCAGCCCCTTTGCTTGTGCTTAATGGCGAGTCCTTTCTACCTCTTCCAATCCCTTTCCTGCCATTCTCCGTTGCTTACAAGTCCTTTTCTCTGACTTTCCTCAAGACATTTTTCAGTGATAGATATTTTCAACTCTGCAGTTTCGTGAATTTTAGTGCCCCTGAGTTCCATTTTCCAACTTGTGTTTATGGGAACTGGCCACAAAGCATCAGGATTCCTCAAGCCCTATTCTGTTTCCATGGGCAACCCTAGCCTTTGGTCAATTCGTCTTCCTGATTGGAAATTAGAGTGGCATGTGCCTGTCCGAACACCTAGGACTTGTCTCTCATTGTTCCTCCTCCTTCTGCTTCATCCTCTGGACAAATTCCAAACTGTATGCAACAGGATGTTGACAGTGCTGACATCTCCAAGTGGGGAGACTGTTAGTAAAGACGCTGGAGTGGTGAACCCTAGCACCAAGAGATGAGGAGATGAGATGCCTTTTCCAAACTTTTCCCGATCAGACGGTATACCATCCTCTGGGTGTGACAGGCATGTTTTAGGTGTAGGAAGGGTCCCATTCATGTGAGGAGAACACCAGGGGATTTTAAATATCAGTGTCTGTCCGCAACCCAAACTGGGGAATTTTTTAAGCTACGGCTACACATATGTTCATTAAGGGCCTTGGGAAGTAGGCAGAGTCCAAACTTTAGATGATTGAAGTCTTCAGGGTCAGAAGCACTCACCACTGTCTTCCCTTAGATTCCATTTTTACTGTCATTGATGGATGATGTCAATAAAAATATCTATTCTTTTTCAGATCATTTCCCCTTATAGGTTATTGCAAAATATTGAGTGTAGTTCCCTGTGCTATACAGTAGTTCCTTGCTGATGATTTCATACATAGCAGTGTGTATGTGTTAATCCCAAACTGTTAATTTATCCCTCCTCCTACCATTTCCCTTTGGTAATAATAAATTATAAGATTTTATGCTTCTCAGAAATGGGGGAGCTGAAAGAGAGGTATCATTTTCAATGCAAAAGCATTTAAAACAAGATTGAAGCTTTAACCAAGATTATTAGATGTACATCCTTGGAAAGAAATCACTTTGTTTCTCTAATATTGACCTGACAAAGAAGACAAACCTTTTCACTGAACTTGCTTATAAGAAAGTGATGGAAATATCAAATGGAAGTGTTAGAAACATCTTATTTTACCCGAGCCTTATACACTGTTCTATGTTAATTACAGTTTGGCTCACACATCTGTTCATTGAAGTTACAATGTTCTCAATTTCTGTTACTGATCCTCCAGAGTGGACGCCAACAAGTGTCCCCCTGCCCAGTGTCATTGGAGCCAATAGATCGAGACTGAGTTTGGTTCAAAAGCAAAGGAAACTTTATATTTTGATCAGAGAATGGAGAGGTGCTACCCTGTGGGCTGTGGGCTGGGCTGCTGTGTAGAGATCCTGTCAGAGTCACTGGGAGGGAGGGGGCTGAGCTCTCGAGGACCTGGTTGGCTGCAGCTCAGGCTCTATGTCACGGAGTCTGAACTGGGCCCCAGGAGCTGAAGTGTCATCGAGCCATTCTGCTCTAGGAAATCTGGTCTGAAGTGCCGGGTGTGGAACCTCTGTATGCGGGACACTAGGAGCACCTGAAATTAGACAAAGCACAAAGGATAAAAATGGTTAGACTTTATTTTATTGCCCAGATTCTATTTTTATCTCCCAGGCATTTTTAAGGGGCTTTGCCTGGGACAAACTTCTCTTCTGCCTTTTGTCCCTTTCCTCATTCTTGGAGTGCTGCGGGTGCAGACCCTTCTTCTGTAACTGCTGAGTGCTGAGTTAGGAGGCTTCATACCCGTGGGCGAGGGTCAGAACTTCTCCCCAGCAGCCTCCAGGTGACGTTGATTGTCCCCAGGCCTCCTGCCTCCCTGCTCGTCCACCTGAGCACCAGTATTGGAAGTGTTATAGATTCTAATGACCTTTAAGGGTCCAGAAAGGAGATGTGCAGTGGCGCTGTGAGGTCCAGTTTCACTCCGCCCCACATTTGTTCGGCCACCTTAGGCTGACCGTTTCTGCCAGCCTAGATGCTCTGACTGACCGTTTCTGCCAGCCTAGATGCTCTGACCAACAGTCTGCGCTTTCTTCCATTAGGCCCCTGAATTAACGTAAAAACAGCACCAGGTGTCAGGATCCTGCCCGCTCAGCTCCCAGACAGTCCAGGGTCAGTGGTGATGAAGGATCATGATGGTCACTGAGTCAAGAGCCTTTGGAAGTAAACAGGAGTCCAGCCGGTCTTATTGGCCACCATCATCAGGGTGTCTGTAGGCTTTTCTATGGTGACATCATGATATACGGTTCCCCCGCCAAGATTATTAGCTCCCCTCTGGGTACAGTAAGTACTGAAAGCAGTAGTCTACTCTTTTGGGACACACTCTTGTTGTTTTATGAGAGAAACTCCAGGTCAAGTGATGGTCACACGGGTCGTCATGGTGCCCCGTTGCCCCCGGTTATCTCTCTGGAGGTTGGAGTTGGAGGGCCTCCTCAATCGAGGTCAGTGTGCCCACGGAGCAAACCCTGCAACTTCAGGGCATGGTTGGGGGTTAGGATCACCACGTGGGGTCCGTTTCCCTTAGAAGGGAGGTGGCCTTTTGGGCTGCTGATTTCCAGGTTTTCAGATACCACCAGTATCTTGGCCAGATGTGGCGGTGGGCCAAGCCCCTTGGTGACCATAGTTTATCCTACCTGGATGGCATTCTTGCATTGTTCCATTTCAAGTGGTCCCAGTTTTTGCACTAATACTCCAATGGCGATTCACCTTTCACCAGGAATGTAAAGGTCAAAGGGTTTAGCTAAATTAGGGAGTCCCAGGGCAAGGGTCTGAATTGACTGCTCTTTCCATTCTTGAAAGGCCACTTCTGGATTCTATTCAAAAGGATCATCATCTTTTCCTTTCAGTGTTTCATATAGAGGCCCAGCTAGTAGACTGTAGTTAGGGATCCAGAGGCAGGAAACCCTGGCTTCCCCAGGAACCCCTAAGCTGTCTTCTAGTTTCAGAAAGGGGTAAGGCTATAAATTGTTTCTTCCCTTTCCTGGGATGGGCTTCTCCGACCTTCTGTGAGAATGAAGCCCAGGCAGGTCACCGTAGTCTGTGATACTTGAGCTTTTTCGTGGACAACTTCTATCCTTTATTGGCTTGGTAGTTCTGAGGCCTCCTTAGTAGGGCTGGCGATCAGAATGTCGTCTGAATATTGAAGGAGTGTTTCCTTTTCCAGAGGTAGAACTTTTAGGTCTTTAGCTGAGCTTTCCCCAAAGATGGTGTGGGAATTTTTGAACCCTTGGGGCAAGACAGCCTGGAAGTATTGTTTTAGTTGTATGTTGAGTCCTGTCACTCACAAGCCAAAATTTCTTGTGACTCTGGGACTAATGGAATACAAAAGAAGGCATCAGTGAAGACTAATACAGAATACCAAGTCCTGGTGGTTGGTAGAATGACCAGCAGGGTGTAGGATTTAGGAACTACTGGAGGTATATCCTCAGTGGCTTCACTGACTGTCCTGACATCCTTTACCAGGACTCCAGCAGCCCATGGGGCTCTCGAGGTCAGGCCAATCCCAGGATATGGAGCTCACCTGGGCAGGTACCCTACCCCCACCCCAGCCCACGGGGCTCTCGTGTTCAGGCCCCTCCCAGGATATGGGATTCCCTGGGCAGGTCCTCTGCAGTCCATGGGGCTCCCGTGGTCAGGCCCCTCCCAGGATACAGAGCTACCCTTGCAGGTACCTTGGCAGGGCTGGGCACACAGGAACCGTGCACATAGCCCTCATTGCAGAGCACTCCCAGCTCACCTGTCGCTCAGATCTGACACAGAGCACCTCAGAGCAGGACTTGAACTAACAAACAGCAGCTCTGACAGGTCTGTGACCCTGGGCATCACTCTGTGCGGCCTCCTCCACCTGATCTTCCAGAGACTTCCACTGCACCCGGGGCACCAGGCCTCTGTCTCCAACCACCACCCACCCCTCCTCTCCCTGACTCCTGGGTTCCTCTCATTAGGAGAGGGTTTTCTTGAAGTTGTCTCCCACTCATGGGCCAGATAATATAATTAGAAAACAAGCCAGAGCTGCAGCCCCTTGTCTATCCTGACTCTCAGGAGCCCACACCTGTTCCTTGGACCTGGCCAATTCAGCAAGTTCCATTTTCAGCAACTGTGAGCCCCTGAGGGGTGATTATTGGCTGGCTTGGGAAGCCTGACCGTGCCGGCCAGCCCTCCCCAGGTGTGCCTGGGTTGAGATCAATATAAACACCGCTCCAGGCAGCAAGAGCCCCTGCAGCTGTGCCTGACGCCATTTTCTCTGCCCTGTCAGCAGTCTCGGGGCTGGGCTGGTGGGAGGGAGTGAGAAGCCACGGCTTTGTGGGTGTCCCAGTGTGAGTGGGGCTCTGCTGGACTTTCTGCAGCAGTTGCCAAGATGCTACCTGCTAAAGAAGAGGATGTGTCACCCACACCTGCCGCTGGAATTTCTCCCTGGGCACAGGTGAGGAAGGAAGAAAGCAGTGGGGGCCGGGACAGCAGGGGTATCTCAGGCAGGGAAATGGAGAGCTTCCAGAAGAGCACCCAGGGCCAGGACCATCCTGGCTGGCCTGCAGGCACCAAGTCGGCTGGCATGCTGTCCCTCATGTGGCTCCATGGCCCTTCCTCTAGGTTTTCAAGTCCTTGTACATATTCAGGTGTTTAGCCTTGGAAGGGTGGGAACATTTCAGCAGCAGCTGGCCTGGGGCTCGGCCCACGTTTACTCACAGATACCTCGGCATGGTCCCCCAGCTTTGCAGTGAGGACGCTTGTTGCGAGGAGCATGCTGGCTGAGTGGGAGATGATTCCCCACCACTGACCAACTTCAGAATTGTTTGCAATTGGAGCAAGTGCCCTGAAACGGTTTTCCTCTGTGTAACTGGTGGGTTCTGTTCTTTTTTATCTTTTTTTCGTTTTTGGTTCAAGGTAGATTTTATTCCTCTTTTGTGTATTTACAGATATAAGCATGGAAATAATTTATTCATATAAATACATGTATGTGAAGGGAAGAATATTTTTTCTGTTTTACTTTTTTTAATTTTATTTTTTTATTTTGAATTTAATTTTATATTTTTATACAGCAGGTTGTTTTTGGTTATCTACTTTATACATATAAATGTATACATACCAATCCCAATATCTCAACTCCTCCCACCACCATCCCCAACAGCTTTCCCCCCTTGTTGTCCATACGTTTGTTGTATACATGTGTTGCTCTATTTCTGCCTTGCAAAACGGTTCATCTGTACAATTTTTCTAGGTTCCACATATATGCATTAATATACAAGATTTGTTTTTCTCTTTCTGACTTACTTCACTCTGTATGACAGTCTCTAGATCCATCAACGTCTCTACAAATGTCCCAATTTCATTCCTTTTTATGGCTTAGTAATATTCCATTTTATATATGTACCACATCTTTATGCATTCGTCTGTCTGTGGGCATTTAGGTTGCTTCCATTTCCTGGATAGTGTAAATAGTGATGCAATGAACATTGTGGTGAATGTCTCTTTTTGATTTATGGTTTTGTCTGGGTATATGCCCAGTAGAGGGATTGCTGTATCATATGGTAATTCTATTCTTAGTTTTATAAGAAACTCCATAATGTTCTCCACAGTGACTGTATCAATTTACGTTCCCAACAATAGTGGAAGAGGATTCCTTATCTCCACACCGTTTCCAGCATTTGTTGTTTGTAGATTTTCTGATGATGCCCATTCTAATAGGTGTGAGGTGATACACCATGGATGAGTCTATTTCGTTGAGCAAAGAGTAGGTCTTGTTTATTACGTATTTGGCTTATGGAATGGTATGTGTGCTAATTTCAATCTGTTTTTATACAGCAGCCCAACTCAACTTTCCCCTTAAGCAAGCATAAGGTTTTTATCTAAATGTGAGACTCTGTTCGGTTTTGTAATTCAGTTTATGTGTAGCCAAGTTTACACTCCCTCTATTAGTGATATCTTATGATAATTATCTTTCTTTGTGTGACATATTTCTCTTAGAATCATCATAATTAAATCCACTCAATTTGCTGCTACAGGCCTGATGACATTGATTTCACTGCTGAGTGATATTCCGTTGTACGTAAGTAGCACAACTTCTTTATCCATTTTTTTCTTTCTGGGATATTTAATTTGTACTGGACTCGAGGTTCTTGTAAACACAGCAGCCCTAAATTTTGTGTTGGCTGTGTCTTGTTGATTTTAATTTTCCTAAGCTATAGGGCCAAAAGTGGAAGTGCCCTAGGCTCTGTAGCTTTGTTTTTTAGATGTTTCAGGATACACCATGAACATCTCCAGAGTGTCTGTTGGCAATTTACATCCCGCCCATCAGCATAACACGGCTCCCTGTTCTCCATGGCCTGTCCTGTGTTTCTGGTTTTTACACTTTATTCAGATGGCCTTTTTGACGAATGGGAAATGTGACTTCATTGTAGTGTGGATTTCCATTGCTGGAGTGCTTGGTTGGCCAAAATGTTCATATGCGTTTTTTCCTGAATATATTCAGGAAAAATGTATACGCACTTTTTGTCCATGTGCATCACTGTCAAAGATCTGCCGCTTTTCATATGCTTTAAATGCAATTCCAATCTACCTCTTGAAATATGATTCCTGCAATTCTGCCTCGTTTTCAAGTCCTCTTTGCAGACTTACTTCGATATATTTTTGCCAATAGCTGTCATTTATCTCTGCAGGTTTGTGAATTACAGTGCCCCTGAGCTCCTTTCTTAACTCGCTTCCTTGTAAGCTGGCCACAAAACTGCAGGTTTGCTTCAGGCCATAATCAGGGTCCGGCACGGCACTCTGAGCCTTTGGTTAATTCCTCTTCCTGGTGGGAAATTAGAGTTAAATGTGCCCCTCCAGATACCTGCCTCACTCCCAGCCACATGGTGATGTATGTCCTCAGGTTTGAGGCCATATGTGATGGGTTCCTCATCTTTTGATGATGTGGCCCCACTGGTGTGTGGACACTCCTGCCTGGTTCCCATCCCTTTGGTGATGTGGGTCCTCTGGTGAGACTCTGATCCTGGTTGGGTTCCTCACACATCCGTGAGGTGAGCCCTCTTCTCTGAGGTCACTCCTGCCTGGCTGGCACAACCCGCCTTGTTGACTTCGGCACCCTGGTGGCAGTTGGAGCCTGCTGGGAGCCTCCTTCCCGCGGTGATGAGGCCCTCTGGCGTCAGACCCTAATGGCGGGGTTCCCACATTTTCTGATACGTGCTAAGTGGTACGAGGGCACTCCTGCCAGGTTCCCATCCTCATGAGCGTGTGGGCCTTCTGTTCTGAGGTCCTAACGGCTGGGTTGCTCACACTTTCATGATGTGGGCTCTCTGCTGTGAGGTCAATCCTGCCTGGCTGGCGCACGTCGCCTTGGCGACGTGGACCCTCTGGTGGCAGTTGGAGCGTGCTGGGGCCTCCTCCCCTCAGTGATGAGGGCCTTCTGGTGTCAGGCCCTAAGTGCTGGGCTCCACACATTTTCTGATGTGTGCCCAGTGGTGCGAGTCACTCCTGCCAGGTTCCCATCCCCATGGGCATGTGGGACTTCTGTTCTGTGGTCCCAACTGCTGGGTTGCTCACAGTTTCATGATGTGGGCCCTTTGCTGTGTGTTCACTCTGGCCTGTATCCCATAGTGTCAGTGCTCTGGGCCTCCAGCTTGGAGTTTCCAACTTCTCGATTCCTCACCTTTTTTATTCTATGGGCCCTCGGTTGTGCGTCTCCTCCTGCATGCCTCACTCCCAGCCCCTTCGTGATGTGTGTCCCCTTGTTTGAGGCCACATGTGCTGTGTTCCTCACCTTTCTATAATGTGGCCACACTGGTGTGAGGACACTCTTGCCTGGTTCCCATTCCCTTGGTGATGTTGGCCCCACTGCTGTTAGGACAGTCTTGCCTGGTTCCCATCACCTTGGTGATGTTGGCCCTCTGGTGAGAGTCTGATCCTGGTTAGGTTCCTCACCCTTCTGTGAGGTGGGCCCTCTGCTCTGAGGTCACTCCTGCCTGGCTGGCACACCCCGCCTTGGCAACGTTGGCCATATGGTGGCAGTTGGAGCCTGCTGGGAGCCTCCTCCCCTCGGTGATGAGGTCCCTCTGGCCTCAGGCCCTAACTGCTGGGTTCCCACATTTTCTGATTCGTGCTAAGTGGTGCAAGGACACTCCTGCCAGGTTCCCATCCCCATGGGGATGTGAGCCTTCTGCTCTGAGGTCCCAACGGCTGTGTTGCTCACAGTTTCATGATGAGGGCCCTCTGGTGTGAGTTCACTCCTGCCTAGATCCCATAGCCTCGCTGCTCCTGGCTGCCTGCTGGAGGTTCCAACTGTGGGATTCCTCACCTTTTTTATTCTATGGTCCCTCTGTTTTGAGGATCCTCTGGCCTGCCTCACTCCCAGCCCCTTGGTGATGTGTGTCCTCAGGTTTGAGGCCACGTGTGCTGGGTCCCTCAAATTATGGTGATGTAGCCCCACTGGTGTGAGGACACTCCTGCCTGGTTCCCATTCCCTTGGTGATGTTGGCCCTCTGGTGACAGTCTGATCCTTGTTGGGTTCCTCACACTTCTGTGAGGTGGGCTTTCTGCTCTGAGGTCACTCCTGCCTGGTTGGCACACCCCTCCTTGGTGACATCGGCCTTATGGTGGCAGTTGGAGCCTGCTGGGAGCCTCCTCCCCTCGGTGATGAGGGTCCTCTGGCCTCAGGTCCTAACTGCTGGGTTCCCACATTTTCTGATTCGTGGAAGTGGGCCGAGGACACTCCTGTCAGGTTCCCATCCCCATAGGGATGTGGGCCTTCTGCTCTGAGGTCCCATCCGCTGGGTTGCTCACAGTTTCATGATGTGGGACCTCTGCTGTGAGTTTGCTGTGGCCTGGATCCCATAGACTCTGTGCTCTGGGCGGCCTACTGGCCGGTTCCAACTGCTGGATTCCTCACAACTTTTATTCTGTGGGCTCTGTTTTGTGAGGATACTCCTGCTTGCCTCACTCCTAGCCCCTTGGAGATGTGGGTCCCCTGTTTTAGGCCACATGTTCTGGGTTCCTCACCTTTCTATAATGTGGCCACACTTGTGTGAGGACCCTCCTGCCTGGTTCCGATCCCCTTGGTGATGTGGGCCCTCTGGTGAGAGTCTTATCCTGGCTGGTTTCCTCACCCTTCTGTGAGGTAGGCCCTCTGCGGTGAGGTCACTCCTGCCTGGCTGGCACACATCACCTTGGTGACGTGGGCCCTCAGTTGGGAGTTGGTGTCTGCTGCGAGTCTCTGTCCCTCGGTAATGAGGGCCCTCTTGCGTCAGACCCTAACTCCTGGGCTCCCAAAATTTGCAGATGTGCGACCTGTGGTGCGAGTACACTCCTGTCAGGTTCCCAACCACATGGGAATTTGGGCCTTCTGCTCTGAGGTCCCAAAGGCTGGGGTGCTCACAGTTTCATGATGAGGGCCCTCTGATGTGCGTTCATTCCGGCCTAGATCCCATAGGCTTGCTGCTCCTGGGTGCCTGCTGGGAGGTTCCAACTGCGGGATTCCTCACCTTTTTTATTCTATGGGCCCTCTGTTTTGAGGCTCCTCCTGCCTGCCTCAATCCCAGCCCCGTTGTGATGTGTGTCCTCTGGTGTGAGGCCACGTGTGCTGGGTCCCTCACCTTTCGATGATGTGGCCCCAATGGTGTGAGGACACTCGTGCCTGTTTCCCAGCCCCTTGGTGATGTGGCCCCTCTGGTGAGAGTCTGATCCTGGCTGGGTTCCTTACCGTTCTGTGAGGTGGGCCCTGTGCTCTGAGGTAACTCCTGCCTGGCTTGCTCCCATTGCCTTGGTGACGTCGGCCCTCTGGTGGCAGTTGGATCCTTTTGGAGACTCCTGTCCTCGGTGATGAGGTCCCTCTGGCGTCAGGCTCTAACTGCTGGGCTCCCCAGGTTTTCTGATGTGAGCCCAGTGATGCCAGGACACTCGTGAAATGTTCCCATCCCCATGGCGATATGGGCCTTCTGCTCTGAGGTTCCAACGACTGGGTTGCTCACAGTTTCCTGATGTTAGCTCTCTGGTGTTAGTTCACTCATTCCTAGATCCCATAGCCTCTGTACTCTGGGCCGCCTGCTGGGAAGTTCCAACTGCTGGGTTCCTCACCTTTTTTATTCTTTGGGCCCTGTGTTGGGAGGCTCCTCCTGCCTGTGTCACTCCCAGCCCCTTGGTGATATAGGTCCTCTGGTTTGTGGCCACATGTGCCAGTTTCCTCATCTTTTAGTGATGTGGCCCCACTGGTGTGAGGACACTCGTGCCTGGTTCCCGTCCCCTTGGTGATATGGGCCCTCTGGTGAGAGTCTGATCCTGGTTGGGTTCCTCACACTTCTTTGAGGTGGGCCGTCTGCTGTGAGGTCACTCCTGCCTGGCTGGCACACCCCGCCTTGGCGACGTGGGCCCTCTTGTGGTAGTTGGAACATGCTGGGAGCCTCCTCCCCTCAGTGATGAGGGCCCTCTGGCGTCAGGCCCTAACTGCTGGGTACCCACATTTTCTGATATGTGCTAAGTGGTGCGAGGACACTCCTGCCATGCTCCCAACACCTTGGGGATGTGGACCTTCTGCTCTGAGGTCCAAATGGCTGGGTTGCTCGCATTTTCATGATGTGGACCCTCTGCTGTGAGTTTACTGCGGCCTGAATCGCATAGACTTGGTGCTCTTGGCCGCCTGCTGGGAGGTTCCCATTGCTGGATTCCTCAGCTTTTTTATTCTATGGGCCCTGTGTTGTGAGGCTACTCCTGCCTGCCTCATTCCGAGCCCCTTGGAGATGTGGGTCTTCTTGTTTAGGCCACATGTGCTGGGTTCCTCACCTTTCTATGATGTGGCCACACTGGTGTGAAGACTCTCCTGCCTGGTTCTGATCACCTTGGTGATGTGGGCCCTCTGGTGAGAGTCTTATCCTGGCTGTGTTCCTCACCCTTCTGTGAGGTAGGCCCTCTGCGGTGAGGTCACTCCTACCTGGCTGTCACACGTCACCTTGGCGACGTGGGACCTCAGTTGGGTGTTGGTGCCTGATTGGAGTCTCCTCCCCTTGGTAATGAGGGCCCTCTGGCATCAGGCCCTAACTCCTGGGTTCCCTAAATTCTCTGATGTGTGCCCTGTGGTGCGAGTACACTTCTGACAGGTTCCCAACCCCATGGGAATGTGGGCCTTCTGCTCTGAGATCCCAACGCCTAGGTTGCTCACAGTTTCATGATGACGGCCCTCTGGTGTGAGATCACTCCGGCCTGGATCCCATAGTCTCGCTGCTCCTGGCCGCCTGCTGGGAGGTTCCAACTGCGGGATTCTTCACCTCTTTAATTCTATGGTCCCTCTGTTTTGAGGCTCCTCCTGCCTGCCTCAATCCCAGCTCCCTTGTGATGTGTGTCCTCTGGTTTGAGGCCACGTGTGCTGGGTCCCTCACTTTTCGGTGATGTGGCCCCACTAGTGTGAGGACACTCCTGCCTGGTTCCCATTCCCTTGGTGATGTGGGCCCTCTGGTGAGAATCTGATCCTCTTTGGTTCTTCACACTTCTGTGAGGTTGACCCTCTGCTCTGAGGTCACTCCTGCCTGGTTGTCGCACTCCGCATTGGCGACGTCGCCCTGCTGGTAGCAGTCAGAGCTGGCTGGGAGCCACCGCCCCTCGGTGATGAGGGCCCTCTGGCATCAGGCACTAATTGCTGGGCTCCCCACATTTTTTCATGTGTGCCCACTCTTGCGATGACACTCCTGCTTGTTTCCCTTCCCCATGGGGATGTGGGCCTTCTGCTCTGAGGTCACAACGGCTGGGTTGCTTACAGAATCACAATGAGGGCCCTCTGTTGTGAGTTCATGCCGGCCTGGATCTCATAGCCTCAGTGCTCTGGGCCGCCTGCTAGGAAGATCCAACTGCTGGTTTCCACACCTTTTGTATACAATGGGACATGTGTTGTGAGGTTAATCCTGCCTGCCTCACTCCGAAACCCATGGTGATGTGGGTCCTCTGGTTTGAGGCCACATGTGCTGGGTACCTCAACTTTGGATGATGTGGCCCCACGGGTGTGAGGACACTCCTGCCTGGTTCCCATCACCTTGGTGATGTGGGCCCTCTGGGGAGAGTCTGATCCTGGCTGGGTTCCCTACCATTCTGTGAGGTGAGCCCTCTGATGTCAGGTCACTCCTGCCTGGCTAGCTCACATCGCCTTGGCGACGTGGGCCCTCTGTTGGCCACTGGAGCATGCTGGGAGCCTCCTACTCCCGTGAATGATGGCCCTGGAAAAAATGCATATGCCCTTTTTGGCCAAGTGCTTCATTGACGAGGTTCTGCCACTTCTCTTATGCTTTCAGAGCAATTCACGTCTACCTCCTGAAATCGGATTCCAGCAATTCTGCCCCACTTTCAAGTCCTCTTCGCAGCCTTAATTCAATATATTTTTGTACGATTTCTGTCATTTATAAGTCTGCAGGTATGTGAATGACAGTGCCCCTGAGCTCCTTTCCTCAACTCGCTTTCTTGTGAGCTGGCCACAAAACCGCAGGATTGCTTCAGGCCCTAATCTTGTTCCAGCACAGCATGCTGAGCCTTTGGTTAATTCCTTTTCCTGTTGGGAAATGAGTGTTAAAATTGCCCGTGCATACTGGGCATATACCCTGAGAAAACCAAAATTCAAAAAGAGTCATGTACCAAAATGTTCATTGCAGCTCTATTTACAATAGCCCGGAGATGGAAAGAACCTAAGCGCCCATCATCGGACGAATGGATAAAGAAGATGTGGCACATATACACAATGGAATATTACTCAGCCTTAAAAAGAAATGAAACTGAGTTATTTGTAATGAGATGGATAGACCTAGAGTCTGTCATACAGAGTGAAGTAAGTCAGAAAGAAAAAGACAAATAGCGTATGCTAACACATATATATGGAATTTAAAGGAAAAAAATGTCATGAAGAACCTAGGGATAAGACAGGAATAGAGGCGCAGACCTACTGGAGAACGGAATTGAGGATATGGGGAGGGGGAATGGTGAGTTCTGACAGGGCGAGAGAGAGTCATGGACATATACACACTAACAAATGTAGTAAGGTAGATAGCAAGGGGGAAGCAGCCGCAAGGCACAGGGATATTAGCTCGGGGCGTTGGGACAGCCTGGAGGGGTGGAAGGGGGAGAGAGGGAGGGAGGGAGACACAAGAGGGAAGACACAGGGAGCATATGTATATGTATGGCTGATTCACTTTGTTATAAAGCAAAAACTAACACACCATTGTAAAGCAATTATACCCCAATAAAGATGTTAAAAAAAATATTTGCCCGTGCACACACCTACAGATAGTCTCCCATTGGTTCTCCGTATTCCTGTTCATCTTGCGCAGAAATTGCAAACAGTGCCAAACAGGAGGTTAAAGACACTGACTCTCCAAATGGGGAGAGTGTAAGAAAAGGGTCTGGAATGGTGAACCTGAGTACCAGGGGACGAAAACAGACATGCATGTAAAAAGGTTTCCCAGTCACACGGTGGAGCATACTCTGGGTTTCCCATGCAAATTTTAGCAGAAGGAAGAATCCCTAGAACCTGGAGAGTTGGGAACCATGGAATGGGTACCAGGCAGTATGACATCAAAGGGTCTGCATTTGCTCACTGAACCTCACCAATGCTATCAGCCCAAAGGGTCCAGCCTTATCTCTCACCCAGCTCTGGGTGTAGATGTGGTAAACCAGGTTGCATCACATGCCATGTGTGAGTTATTTAACAATTGCTCTCTATTTCACTGTCATTGTGTTTTGTTTTTGAAATTTTTTTTTGACACTGGGATTTATCGGATTTTCACTGCTGCGTTAATGCCGCTGTACACACTCTTGATTCTCTTACGGAGACATAAATATCCACGGGTTTTAAGATTCTTCCTAGTCAGGTATAATCCTAGGCGTTGAATATGTGGTGTTGAGTCCATTTCGTTGAGCAAGGAGTAGGTCTTGTCTATTACATATTTGGCTTATGGAACGGTATCTGTGCTAATTTCAGTCTCTGGTTTTATGCAGCACGCCAACGCACCTTTCTCCATAAGAAAGCACAAGTTGGTTTTCTAAATTTGAGACTGTTCTGTTTTGTAATTCAGTTCATGTATAGTCAAGTTTACATACTGTGTATTAGTGATATTTTATGATGTTTCTTTTTATGTGTGACTTATTTCACGTAGAATCACCATACCTGAATCCACTCACTATGCCGTTATGGGCCTGATGACACAGATTTCATTGCTGAGTGATATTCCATTGTACGTACGTACCACAACTTCTTTATCCATTGTTTGCTCTCTGAGATATTTACCTTGTACTGTAAACGAGGTTCTTGTGAACAGAGAGGTCCCAAACTTTGAGGTGGCTGGGTGTTTTTGATTTTAATTTCCCTAAGCTGTAGGACCATAAGTGGAAGTGCCATAGGCTGTGTTGCTTTGTTTCTTACGTGTTACAGGAAACACATAACACTTCTCCAGAATGGCTGTCGGCAATTTACATCATATGCATCAGCATAATAAGGATCCCTGTTTTCCATTGCCTGTCCTCCGTTTCTGGATTTTACAATTTTTTTAAATGGCCCTTTTGCCCTGGGGAGCACTGAGACTTCATTGTAGTGCAGGTTTATTTACAAGCTTGCTTGGTTGGCCAAAAAGTGCGTATGCGTTTTTTCCTTAATATATTTAAGGAAAAAAGCATCCGCACTTTTTGGACAAGTGCATCATTATCGACGTTCTGCCTCTTTTCCTATTCTTTAAGTGCAATTCCAGTTTAACCCTTCAATCGTTTTCCTGAATTTCTGCCCCGCTTTCAAGTCACCTTGGCAGGCTTACTTCAATATATTTTTGGAGGATAGCTGTCATTTATAACTCTGCAGGTTTGTGAATTACAGTGCCCCTGAGCTCCTTTCTTCAACTCGCTTTCTTGTGAGCTGGGCACAAAAACGCAGGATTGCTTCAGGCACTAATCTCTTTCCAGCAGGGCACGCTGAGCCTTTGGTTAATTCCTATTCCTGGTGGGAAATGAGCATTACATTTGCCCGTGCAGACAACTACAGCTAGTCTCTCATTGGTTCTCCCTATTCCTGTTCATCTTGCACAGAAATTGCAAGCTGTGCCAAAGAGGAGGTTAAAGGCACTGACTCTCCAAGCGGGGAGAGTGTTAGTAAAGCATCTGGAATGGTGAACCCGAGGACCAGGATACGAAAACTGAGATGCATTTTAAATCATTTCCCAATCACACGGTGGACGATACTCTGGGTTTCCCATGCATGTTTTAGCTGGAGGAAGAATCTCTTGAACCTGGAGAGTTGGGACCCATGGAATGGGTACCATGCAGTATGACTTCAAAGGGTCTGCATTTGCTCACCGAAACTCACCAATGCTATCAGCCTGAAGTGTCCAGCCTTATGTCTCAACCAGCTGTGGGTGTAGATGTGGTCAATCCCGGTTGCATCAGAGGCCCTGAGTGAATTGTTTAAGAATTGCTCTCTATTTCAGTGTCTTTGTGTTTTGTTTTTGAAATTTATTTTGATAATAGGATTTATCAGATTTTCCCTGCTGCGTTTATGTCGCTGTACACACACTTGATTCTCTTACGGAGACATATAAATCCATGGGTTTTAAGATTCTTCCTAGTCAGGTATATTCCTAGGCGTTGAATATGTGGTGTTGAGTCCATTGCGTTGAGCAAGGAGTAGGTCTTGTCTATTACATATTTGGCTTATGGAAAGTTATCTGTGCTAATTTCAGTCTCTGGATTTATGCAGCATCCCAACGCACATTTCCCCATAAGCAAGCACTAGTTGGTTTTCAAAATTTGAGACCCTGTTCTGTTTTGTAATTCAGTTCATGTGTAGTTAAATTTACACTCCGTGTATTAGTGATATCTTATGATGTTTCTATTTCTGTGTGATGTAGTTCACGTAGAATCACCGTACCTGCATCCACTCACTATGCC
The DNA here is from genome assembly GCF_963924675.1 of Phocoena phocoena. Taxonomy (NCBI): domain Eukaryota; kingdom Metazoa; phylum Chordata; class Mammalia; order Artiodactyla; family Phocoenidae; genus Phocoena; species Phocoena phocoena. The sequence goes on along the minus strand of NW_027077370.1, from coordinate 657,495 downwards.
GCTACGGGCCTGATGACACAGATTTCATTGCTGAGTGATATTGCATTGCACGTACGTGCCACAACTTCTTTATCCATTTTTTGCTTTCTGGGATATTTACCTGGTACTGTAGACGAGCTTCTTGGGAACACAGCCGTCCCAAATTTTGGGGTGGATCTCTGTTTTTGATTTTAATTTCCCTAAGCAAGAGGACCATAAGTGCAATTGCCATAAGCTGTGTTCCTTTATTTCTTACGTGTTTCAGGAAACACCATACACTTCTCCAGGGTGGCTGTTGGCAATTTACATCATCCCAATCAGCATAACAAGGCTCCCTGTTCTCCATATCCTGTCTTACCTTTCTGGATTTTACACTTTTTTCAGATGGCCCTTTTGCCAGGGGGGCAGTGAGACTACATTGTAGTGCAGATTTCCTTTACAGTCTTGCTTGGTTGGCCAAAAAGTGCATATGCGTTTTTTCCTGAATATATTCAGGAAAAAACGCATACGCCCTTTTTGGCCAAGTGCATCATTGTCCACTTTGTGCCTCTTTTCCTATGCTTTCAGGGCAATTCCAATCTACCACCTGCAATCGTTTTCCTGAATTTCTGCCCCGTTTTCAAGTCCCCTTCGCAGGCTTACTTCAATATACTTTTGGAAGATAGCTGTCATTTATAACTCTGCAGGTTTGTGAATTACAGAGCCACTGAGCTCCTTTCTTCAACTCGCTTTCTTGTGAGCTGGGCACAAAACCACAGGATTGTTTCAGGCACTAATCTGTTACCAGCAGGGCACGCTGAGCCTTTGGTTAATTCCTCTTCCTGGTGGGAAATGAGCATTACATTTGCCCGTGCAGACACCTACAGCTAGTCTCTCATTGGTTCTCCCTATTCCTGTTCATCTTGCACAGAAATTGCAAGCTGTGCCAAACAGGACGTTAAAGGCACTGACTCTCCAAGCGGGGAGAGTGTTAGTAAAGCATCTGGAATGGTGAACCCGAGGACCAGGATACGAAAACTGAGATGCATTTTAAATCGATTCCCAATCACTCGGTGGACCATACTGTGGGTTTCCCATGCATGTTTTAGCTGGAGGAAGAATCCCTTGAACCTGAAGTGTTGGGACCCATGGAATAGGTACCATGCAGTATGACTTCAAAGGGTCTGCATTTGCTCACCGAAACTCACCAATGCTATCAGCCTGAAGTGTCCAGCCTTATGTCTCAACCAGCTGTGGGTGTAGATGTGGTCAATCCCGGTTGCATCACATGCCCTGAGTGAATTATTTAAGAATTGCTCTCTATTTCACTGTCTTTGTGTTTTGTTTTCGAAATTTATTTTGATAATGGGATTTATCGGATTTTCACTGCTGCGTTTCGGCCGCTGTACACACGCTTGATTCTCTTACAGAGACATATATATCCATGGGTTTTAAGATTCTTCCTAGTCAGGTATATTCTTAGGCGTTGAATATGTGGTGTTGAGTCCATTTCGCTGAGCAAGGAGTAGGTCTTGTCTATTACATATTTGGCTTATGGAATGTTATCTGTGCTAATTTCAGTCTCTGGTTTTATGCAGCACCCCAAGGCACCTTTCCCCATAAGCAAGCACTAGTTTGTTTTCTAAATTTGAGACCCTGTTCTGTTTTGTAATTCAGTTCATGTGTAGTCAAGTTTACATTCCGTGTATTAGTGATATCTTATGATGTTTCTTTTTCTGTGTGACGTAGTTCACGTAGAATCACCGTACCTGCATCCACTCACTATGCCGCTATGGGCCTGATGACACAGATTTCATTGCTGAGTGATACTGCATTGCACGTACGTGCCACAACTTCTTTATCCATTTTTTGCTTTCTGGGATATTTACCTGGTACTGTAGACGAGCTTCTTGGGAACACAGCCGTCCCAAACTGTGGGGTGGCTCTCTGTTTTTGATTTTAATTTCCCTAAGGAATAGGACCATAAGTGCAATTGCCATAGGCTGTGTTGCTTTATTTCTTACATTTTTCAGGAAACACCATACACTTCTCCAGGGTGGCTGTTGGCAATTTACATCCTGCCAATCAGCATAACAAGGCTCCCTGTTCTCCATATCCTGTCCTACCTTTCTGGATTTTACACTTTTTTCAGATGGCCCTCTTGCCCGGGGGGCAGTGAGACTTCATTGTAGTGCAGATTTCCTTTACAGGCTTGCTTGGTTGGCCAAAAAGTGCGTATGCGTTTTTTCCTGAATATATTCAGGAAAAAACGCATACGCACTTTTTGGCCAAGTGCATCATTGTCGACGTTCTGCCTCTTTTCGTATGCTTTCAGCGCAATTCCAGTCTACCCCCTGCAATCGTTTTCCTGAAATTCTGCCCCGCTTTCAAGTCCCCTTCGCAGGCTTACTTCAATATATTTTTGGAGGATAGCTGTCATTTATAACTCTGCAGGTTTGTGAATTACAGTGCCCCTGAGCTCCTTTCTTCCACACGCTTTCTTGTGAGCTGGGCACAAAACCGCAGGATTGCTTCAGGCCCGAATCTGTTTCCAGCAGGGCACACTGAGCCTTTGTTTAATTTCTCTTCCTGGTGGGCAATGAGCGTTACATTTGCCCGTGCAGACACCTACAGCTAGTCTCTCATTGGTTCTCCCTATTCCTGTTCATCTTGCACAGAAATTGCAAGCTGTGCCAAAGAGGAGGTTAAAGGCATTGACTCTCCAAGCGGGGAGAGTGTTAGTAAAGCATCTGGAATGGTGAACCCGAGGACCAGGATACGAAAACGGAGATGCATTTTAAATCGTTTCCCAATCACACGGTGGACGATACTCTGGGTTTCCCATGCATGTTTTAGCTGGAGGTAGAATCCCATGAACCTGGAGAGTTGGGACCCATGGAATGGGTACCATGCAGTATGACTTCAAAGGGTCTGCCTTTGCTCATCGAAACTCACCAATGCTATCAGCCTGAAGTGTCCAGCCTTATGTCTCAACCAGCTCTGGGTGTAGATGTGGTCAATCCCGGTTGCATCACATGCCCTGAGTGAATTATTTAAGAATTGCTCTCCATTTCACTGTCTTTGTGTTTTGTTTTCGAAATTTATTTGGTTAATGGGATTTATCGGATTTTCACTGCTGCGTTTCGGCCGCTGTACACACGCTTGATTCTCTTACGGAGACATATATATCCATGGGTTTTAAGATTCTTCCTAGTCAGGTATATTCCTAGGCGTTGAATATGTGGTGTTGGGTCCATTTCGTTGAGCAAGGAGTAGGTCTTGCCTATTACATATTTGGCTTATGGAAAGTTATCTCTGCTAATTTCAGTCTCTGGTTTTATGCAGCACCCCAACGCACCTTTCCCCATAAGCAAGCACTATTTGGTTTTCTAAATTTGAGACCCTGTTCTGTTTTGTAATTCAGTTCATGTGTAGTCAAGTTTACATTCCGTGTATTAGTGATATCTTATGATGTTTCTTTTTCTGTGTGACGTAGTTCACGTAGAATCACCGTACCTGCATCCACTCACTATGCCGCTATGGGCCTGATGACACAGATTTCATTGCTGAGTGATACTGCATTGCACGTACGTGCCACAACTTCTTTATCCATTTTTTGCTTTCTGGGATATTTACCTGGTACTGTAGACGAGCTTATTGGGAACACAGCCGTCCCAAACTGTGGGGTGGCTCTCTGTTTTTGATTTTAATTTCCCTAAGGAATAGGACCATAAGTGCAATTGCCATAGGCTGTGTTGCTTTATTTCTTACATTTTTCAGGAAACACCATACACTTCTCCAGGGTGGCTGTTGGCAATTTACATCCTGCCAATCAGCATAACAAGGCTCCCTGTTCTCCATATCCTGTCCTACCTTTCTGGATTTTACACTTTTTTCAGATGGCCCTCTTGCCCAGGGGGCAGTGAGACTTCATTGTAGTGCAGATTTCCTTTACAGGCTTGCTTGGTTGGCCAAAAAGGGCGTATGCGTTTTTTCCTGAATATATTCAGGAAAAAACGCATACGCCCTTTTTGGCCAAGTGCATCATTGTCGACGTTCTGCCTCTTTTCCTATGCTTTCAGGGCAATTCCAGTCTACCCCCTGCAATCGTTTTCCTGAAATTCTGCCCCGCTTTCAAGTCCCCTTCGCAGGCTTACTTCAATATATTTTTGGAGGAAAGCTGTCATTTATAACTCTGCAGGTTTGTGAATTACAGTGCCCCTGAGCTCGTTCTTCAACTCGCTTTCTTGTGAGCTGGGCACAAAACCGCAGGATTGCTTCAGGCCCTAATCTGTTTCCAGCAGGGCACACTGAGCCTTTGTTTAATTCCTCTTCCTGGTGGGCAATGAGCGTTACATTTGCCCGTGCAGACACCTACAGCTAGTCTCTCATTGGTTCTCCCTATTCCTGTTCATCTTGCACAGAAATTGCAAGCTGTGCCAAAGAGGAGGTTAAAGGCTCTGACTCTCCAAGCGGGGAGAGTGTTAGTAAAGCATCTGGAATGGTGAACCCGAGGACCAGGATACGAAAACTGAGATGCATTTTAAATCGTTTCCCAATCACACGGTGGACGATACTCTGGGTTTCCCATGCATGTTTTAGCTGCAGGAAGAATGCCTTGAACCTGGAGAGTTGGGACCCATGGAATGGGTACCATGCAGTATGACTTCAAAGGGTCTGCATTTGCTCACCGAAACTCACCAATGCTATCAGCCTGGAGTGTCCAGCCTTATGTCTCAATCAGCTCTGGGTGTAGATGTGGTCAATCCCGGTTGCATCACATGCCCTGAGTGAATTATTTAAGAATTGCTCTCTATTTCACTGTCTTTGTGTTTTGTTTTCGAAATTTATTTTGATAATGGGATTTATCGGATTTTCACTGCTGCGTTTCGGCCGCTGTACACACGCTTGATTCTCTTACGGAGACATATATATCCATGGGTTTTAAGATTCTTCCTAGTCAGGTATATTCCTAGGCGTTGAATATGTGGTGTTGGGTCCATTTCGTTGAGCAAGGAGTAGGACTTGTCTATTACATATTTGGCTTATGGAAAGTTATCTGTGCTAATTTCAGTCTCTGGTTTTATGCAGCACCCCAAGGCACCTTTTCCCATAAGCAAGCACTAGTTGGTTTTCTAAATTTGAGACCCTGTTCTGTTTTGTAATTCAGTTCATGTGTAGTCAAGTTTACATTCCGTGTATTAGTGATATCTTATGATGTTTCTTTTTCTGTGTGACGTAGTTCACGTAGAATCACCTTACCTGCATCCACTCACTATGCCGCTACGGGCCTGATGACACAGATTTCATTGCTGAGTGATATTGCATTGTACGTACGTGCCACAACTTCTTTATCCATTTTTTGCTTTCTGGGATATTTACCTGATACTGTAGACGAGCTTCTTCTGAACACAGCCGTCCCAAATATTGGGGTGGCTGTCTGTTTTTGATTTTAATTTCCGTAAGATATAGGACCATAAGTGGAAGTGCCATAGGCTGTGTTGCTTTGTTTCTTACGTGTTTCAGGAAACACCATACACTTCTCCAGGGTGGCTGCTGGCAATTTACATCCTGCCAATCAGCATAACAAGGCTCCCTGTTCTCCATATCCCGTCCTACCTTTCTGGATTTTACACTTTTTTCAGATGGCCCTTTTGCCCGGTGGGCAGTGAGACTTCATTGTAGTGCAGATTTCCTTTACAGGCTTGCTTGTTTGGCCAAAAAGTTCCTATGCGTTTTTTCCTGAATATATTCAGGAAAAAACGCATACGCCCTTTTTGGCCAAGTGCATCATTGTCGACGTTCTGCCTCATTTCCTATGCTTTCAGGGCAATTCCAGTCTACCCCCTGCAATCGTTTTCCTGAAATTCTGCCCCGCTTTCAAGTCCCCTTCGCAGGCTTACTTCAATATATTTTTGGAGGATAGCTGTCATTTATAACTCTGCAGGTTTGTGAATTACAGTGCCCCTGAGCTCCTTTCTTCAACTCGCTTTCTTGTGAGCTGGGCACAAAACCGCAGGATTGCTTCAGGCCCTAATCTGTTTCTAGCAGGGCACGCTGAGCCTTTGTTTAATTCCTCTTCCTGGTGGGCAATGAGCGTTACATTTGCCCGTGCAGACACCTACAGCTAGTCTCTCATTGGTTCTCCCTATTCCTGTTCATCTTGCACAGAAATTGCAAGCTGTGCCAAAGAGGAGGTTAAAGGCACAGACTCTCCAAGCGGGGAGAGTGTTAGTAAAGCATCTGGAATGGTGAACCCGAGGACCAGGATACGAAAACGGAGATGCATTTTAAATCATTTCCCAATCATACGTTGGACGATACTCTGGGTTACCCATGCATGTTTTAGCTGGAGAAAGAATGCCTTGAACCTGGAGAGTTTTGACCCATGGAATGGGTACCATGCAGTATGACTTCAAAGGGCCTGCATTTGCTCACCGAAACTCACCAATGCTATCAGCCTGACGTGTCCAGCCTTATGTCTCAACCAGCTCTGGGTGTAGATGTGGTCAATCCCGGTTGCATCACATGCCCTGAGTGAATTATTTAAGAGTTGCTCTCTATTTCACTGTCTTTGTGTTTGATTTCGAAATTTATTTTGATAATGGGATTTATCGGATTTTCACTGCTGCGTTTCGGCCGCTGTACACACGCTTGATTCTCTTACGGAGACATATATATCCATGGGTTTTAAGATTCTTCCTAGTCAGGTATATTCCTAGGCGTTGAATATGTGGTGTTGGGTCCATTTCGTTGAGCAAGGAGTAGGTTTTGTCTATTACATATTTGGCTTATGGAATGTTATCTGTGCTAATTTCAGTCTCTGGTTTTATGCAGCACCCCAAGGCACCTTTCCCCATAAGCAAGCACTAGTTGGTTTTCTAAATTTGAGACCCTGTTCTGTTTTGTAATTCAGTTCATGTGTAGTCAAGTTTACATTCCGTGTATTAGTGATATCTTATGATGTTTCTTTTTCTGTGTGACGTAGTTCACGTAGAAGCACCGTACCTGTATCCACTCACTATGCCACTACGGGCCTGATGACACAGATTTCATTGCTGAGTGATATTGCATTGCACGTACGTGCCACAACTTCTTTATCCATTTTTGCTTTCTGGGATATTTACCTGGTACTGTAGACGAGCTTCTTGGGAACACAGCCGTCCCAAATATTGGGGTGGCTGTCTGTTTTTGATTTTAATTTCCGTAAGCTATAGGACCATATGTGGAAGTGCCATAGGCTGTGTTGCTTTGTTTCTTACGTGTTTCAGGAAACACCATACACTTCTCCAGGGTGGCTGCTGGCAATTTACATCCTGCCAATCAGCATAACAAGGCTCCCTGTTCTCCATATCCTGTCCTACCTTTCTGGATTTTACACTTTTTTCAGATGGCCCTTTTGCCCGGGGGGCAGTGAGACTTCATTGTAGTGCAGATTTCCTTTACAGGCTTGCTTGGTTGGCCAAAAAGTGCGTATGCGTTTTTTCCTGAATATATTCAGGAAAAAACGCATACGCCCTTTTTGGCCAAGTGCATCATTGTCGACGTTCTGCCTCTTTTCCTATGCTTTCTGGGCAATTCCAGTCTACCCCCTGCAATCGTTTTTCGGAAATTCTGCCCCGCTTTCCAGTCCCCTTCGCAGGCTTACTTCAATATATTTTTGGAGGATAGCTGTCATTTATAACTCTGCAGGTTTGTGAATTACAGTGCCCCTGGGCTCCTTTCTTCAACTCGCTTTCTGGTGAGCTGAGCCCAAAACCGCAGGATTGCTTCAGGCCCTAATCTGTTTCCGGCAGGGCATGCTGAGCCTTTGGTTAATTCCTCTTCCTGGTGGGAAATGAGCGTTACATTTGCCCGTGCAGACACCTACATCTAGTCTCACATTGCTTCTCCTATTCCTGTTCATCTTGCACAGAAATTGCAAGCTGTGCCAAATACGAGGTTAAAGGCACTGACTCTCCAAGCGGGGAGAGTGTTAGTAAAGCATCTGGAATGGTGAACCCGAGGACCAGGATACGAAAACTGAGATGCATTTTAAATCGTTTCCCAATCACACGGTGGACGATACTCTGGGTTTCCCAAGTATGTTTAGCTGCAGGAAGAATGCCTAGAACCTGGAGAGTTGGGACCCATGGAATGGGTACCATGCAGTATGACTTCAAAGGGTCTGCATTTGCTCACCGAAACTCACCAATGCTATCAGCCTGGAGTGTCCAGCCTTATGTCTCAATCAGCTCTGGGTGTAGATGTGGTCAATCCCGGTTGCATCACATGCCCTGAGTGAATTATTTAAGAATTGCTCTCTATTTCACTGTCTTTGTGTTTTGTTTTCGAAATTTATTTTGATAATGGGATTTATCGGATTTTCACTGCTGCGTTTCGGCCGCTGTACACACGCTTGATTCTCTTACGGAGACATATATATCCATGGGTTTTAAGATTCTTCCTAGTCAGGTATATTCCTAGGCGTTGAATATGTGGTGTTGGGTCCATTTCGTTGAGCAAGGAGTAGGACTTGTCTATTACATATTTGGCTTATGGAAAGTTATCTGTGCTAATTTCAGTCTCTGGTTTTATGCAGCACCCCAAGGCACCTTTTCCCATAAGCAAGCACTAGTTGGTTTTCTAAATTTGAGACCCTGTTCTGTTTTGTAATTCAGTTCATGTGTAGTCAAGTTTACATTCCGTGTATTAGTGATATCTTATGATGTTTCTTTTTCTGTGTGACGTAGTTCACGTAGAATCACCGTACCTGCATCCACTCACTATGCCGCTACGGGCCTGATGACACAGATTTCATTGCTGAGTGATATTGCATTGTACGTACGTGCCACAACTTCTTTATCCATTTTTTGCTTTCTGGGATATTTACCTGATACTGTAGACGAGCTTCTTCTGAACACAGCCGTCCCAAATATTGGGGTGGCTGTCTGTTTTTGATTTTAATTTCCGTAAGATATAGGACCATAAGTGGAAGTGCCATAGGCTGTGTTGCTTTGTTTCTTACGTGTTTCAGGAAACACCATACACTTTTCCAGGGTGGCTGCTGGCAATTTACATCCTGCCAATCAGCATAACAAGGCTCCCTGTTCTCCATATCCTGTCCTACCTTTCTGGATTTTACACTTTTTTCAGATGGCCCTTTTGCCCGGGGGGCAGTGAGACTTCATTGTAGTGCAGATTTCCTTTACAGGCTTGCTTGTTTGGCCAAAAAGTTCCTATGCGTTTTTTCCTGAATATATTCAGGAAAAAACGCATACGCCCTTTTTGGCCAAGTGCATCATTGTCGACGTTCTGCCTCATTTCCTATGCTTTCAGGGCAATTCCAGTCTACCCCCTGCAATCGTTTTCCTGAAATTCTGCCCCGCTTTCAAGTCCCCTTCGCAGGCTTACTTCAATATATTTTTGGAGGATAGCTGTCATTTATAACTCTGCAGGTTTGTGAATTACAGTGCCCCTGAGCTCCTTTCTTCAACTCGCTTTCTTGTGAGCTGGGCACAAAACCGCAGGATTGCTTCAGGCCCTAATCTGTTTCTAGCAGGGCACGCTGAGCCTTTGTTTAATTCCTCTTCCTGGTGGGCAATGAGCGTTACATTTGCCCGTGCAGACACCTACAGCTAGTCTCTCATTGGTTCTCCCTATTCCTGTTCATCTTGCACAGAAATTGCAAGCTGTGCCAAAGAGGAGGTTAAAGGCACAGACTCTCCAAGCGGGGAGAGTGTTAGTAAAGCATCTGGAATGGTGAACCCGAGGACCAGGATACGAAAACGGAGATGCATTTTAAATCATTTCCCAATCATACGTTGGACGACACTCTGGGTTTCCCATGCATGTTTTAGCTGGAGAAAGAATGCCTTGAACCTGGAGAGTTTTGACCCATGGAATGGGTACCATGCAGTATGACTTCAAAGGGCCTGCATTTGCTCACCGAAACTCACCAATGCTATCAGCCTGACGTGTCCAGCCTTATGTCTCAACCAGCTCTGGGTGTAGATGTGGTCAATCCCGGTTGCATCACATGCCCTGAGTGAATTATTTAAGAGTTGCTCTCTATTTCACTGTCTTTGTGTTTGATTTCGAAATTTATTTTGATAATGGGATTTATCGGATTTTCACTGCTGCGTTTCGGCCGCTGTACACACGCTTGATTCTCTTACGGAGACATATATATCCATGGGTTTTAAGATTCTTCCTAGTCAGGTATATTCCTAGGCGTTGAATATGTGGTGTTGGGTCCATTTCGTTGAGCAAGGAGTAGGTCTTGTCTATTACATATTTGGCTTATGGAATGTTATCTGTGCTAATTTCAGTCTCTGGTTTTATGCAGCACCCCAAGGCACCTTTCCCCATAAGCAAGCACTAGTTGGTTTTCTAAATTTGAGACCCTGTTCTGTTTTGTAATTCAGTTCATGTGTAGTCAAGTTTACATTCCGTGTATTAGTGATATCTTATGATGTTTCTTTTTCTGTGTGACGTAGTTCACGTAGAAGCACCGTACCTGTATCCACTCACTATGCCGCTACGGGCCTGATGACACAGATTTCATTGCTGAGTGATATTGCATTGCACGTACGTGCCACAACTTCTTTATCCATTTTTGCTTTCTGGGATATTTACCTGGTACTGTAGACGAGCTTCTTGGGAACACAGCCGTCCCAAATATTGGGGTGGCTGTCTGTTTTTGATTTTAATTTCCGTAAGCTATAGGACCATAAGTGGAAGTGCCATAGGCTGTGTTGCTTTGTTTCTTACGTGTTTCAGGAAACACCATACACTTCTCCAAGGTGGCTGCTGGCAATTTACATCCTGCCAATCAGCATAACAAGGCTCCCTGTTCTCCATATCCTGTCCTACCTTTCTGGATTTTACACTTTTTTCAGATGGCCCTTTTGCCCGGGGGGCAGTGAGACTTCATTGTAGTGCAGATTTCCTTTACAGGCTTGCTTGGTTGGCCAAAAAGGGCGTATGCGTTTTTTCCTGAATATATTCAGGAAAAAACGCATACGCCCTTTTTGGCCAAGTGCATCATTGTCGACGTTCTGCCTCTTTTCCTATGCTTTCTGGGCAATTCCAGTCTACCCCCTGCAATCGTTTTTCGGAAATTCTGCCCCGCTTTCCAGTCCCCTTCGCAGGCTTACTTCAATATATTTTTGGAGGATAGCTGTCATTTATAACTCTGCAGGTTTGTGAATTACAGTGCCCCTGGGCTCCTTTCTTCAACTCGCTTTCTGGTGAGCTGAGCCCAAAACCGCAGGATTGCTTCAGGCCCTAATCTGTTTCCGGCAGGGCATGCTGAGCCTTTGGTTAATTCCTCTTCCTGGTGGGAAATGAGCGTTACATTTGCCCGTGCAGACACCTACATCTAGTCTCACATTGCTTCTCCTATTCCTGTTCATCTTGCACAGAAATTGCAAGCTGTGCCAAATACGAGGTTAAAGGCACTGACTCTCCAAGCGGGGAGAGTGTTAGTAAAGCATCTGGAATGGTGAACCCGAGGACCAGGATACGAAAACTGAGATGCATTTTAAATCGTTTCCCAATCACACGGTGGACGATACTCTGGGTTTCCCAAGTATGTTTAGCTGCAGGAAGAATGCCTAGAACCTGGAGAGTTGGGACCCATGGAATGGGTACCATGCAGTATGACTTCAAAGGGTCTGCATTTGCTCACCGAAACTCACCAATGCTATCAGCCTGGAGTGTCCAGCCTTATGTCTCAATCAGCTCTGGGTGTAGATGTGGTCAATCCCGGTTGCATCACATGCCCTGAGTGAATTATTTAAGAATTGCTCTCTATTTCACTGTCTTTGTGTTTTGTTTTCGAAATTTATTTTGATAATGGGATTTATCGGATTTTCACTGCTGCGTTTCGGCCGCTGTACACACGCTTGATTCTCTTACGGAGACATATATATCCATGGGTTTTAAGATTCTTCCTAGTCAGGTATATTCCTAGGCGTTGAATATGTGGTGTTGGGTCCATTTCGTTGAGCAAGGAGTAGGACTTGTCTATTACATATTTGGCTTATGGAAAGTTATCTGTGCTAATTTCAGTCTCTGGTTTTATGCAGCACCCCAAGGCACCTTTTCCCATAAGCAAGCACTAGTTGGTTTTCTAAATTTGAGACCCTGTTCTGTTTTGTAATTCAGTTCATGTGTAGTCAAGTTTACATTCCGTGTATTAGTGATATCTTATGATGTTTCTTTTTCTGTGTGACGTAGTTCACGTAGAATCACCGTACCTGCATCCACTCACTATGCCGCTACGGGCCTGATGACACAGATTTCATTGCTGAGTGATATTGCATTGTACGTACGTGCCACAACTTCTTTATCCATTTTTTGCTTTCTGGGATATTTACCTGATACTGTAGACGAGCTTCTTCTGAACACAGCCGTCCCAAATATTGGGGTGGCTGTCTGTTTTTGATTTTAATTTCCGTAAGATATAGGACCATAAGTGGAAGTGCCATAGGCTGTGTTGCTTTGTTTCTTACGTGTTTCAGGAAACACCATACACTTTTCCAGGGTGGCTGCTGGCAATTTACATCCTGCCAATCAGCATAACAAGGCTCCCTGTTCTCCATATCCTGTCCTACCTTTCTGGATTTTACACTTTTTTCAGATGGCCCTTTTGCCCGGGGGGCAGTGAGACTTCATTGTAGTGCAGATTTCCTTTACAGGCTTGCTTGTTTGGCCAAAAAGTTCCTATGCGTTTTTTCCTGAATATATTCAGGAAAAAACGCATACGCCCTTTTTGGCCAAGTGCATCATTGTCGACGTTCTGCCTCATTTCCTATGCTTTCAGGGCAATTCCAGTCTACCCCCTGCAATCGTTTTCCTGAAATTCTGCCCCGCTTTCAAGTCCCCTTCGCAGGCTTACTTCAATATATTTTTGGAGGATAGCTGTCATTTATAACTCTGCAGGTTTGTGAATTACAGTGCCCCTGAGCTCCTTTCTTCAACTCGCTTTCTTGTGAGCTGGGCACAAAACCGCAGGATTGCTTCAGGCCCTAATCTGTTTCTAGCAGGGCACGCTGAGCCTTTGTTTAATTCCTCTTCCTGGTGGGCAATGAGCGTTACATTTGCCCGTGCAGACACCTACAGCTAGTCTCTCATTGGTTCTCCCTATTCCTGTTCATCTTGCACAGAAATTGCAAGCTGTGCCAAAGAGGAGGTTAAAGGCACAGACTCTCCAAGCGGGGAGAGTGTTAGTAAAGCATCTGGAATGGTGAACCCGAGGACCAGGATACGAAAACGGAGATGCATTTTAAATCATTTCCCAATCATACGTTGGACGACACTCTGGGTTTCCCATGCATGTTTTAGCTGGAGAAAGAATGCCTTGAACCTGGAGAGTTGGCACCCATGGAATGGGTAGCATGCAGTATGACTTCAAAGGGCCTGCATTTGCTCACCGAAACTCACCAATGCTATCAGCCTGACGTGTCCAGCCTTATGTCTCAACCAGCTCTGGGTGTAGATGTGGTCAATCCCGGTTGCATCACATGCCCTGAGTGAATTATTTAAGAGTTGCTCTCTATTTCACTGTCTTTGTGTTTGATTTCGAAATTTATTTTGATAATGGGATTTATCGGATTTTCACTGCTGCGTTTCGGCCGCTGTACACACGCTTGATTCTCTTACGGAGACATATATATCCATGGGTTTTAAGATTCTTCCTAGTCAGGTATATTCCTAGGCGTTGAATATGTGGTGTTGGGTCCATTTCGTTGAGCAAGGAGTAGGTCTTGTCTATTACATATTTGGCTTATGGAAAGTTATCTGTGCTAATTTCAGTCTCTGGTTTTATGAAGCACCCCAAGGCACCTTTCCCCATAAGCAAGCACTAGTTGGTTTTCTAAATTTGAGACCCTGTTCTGTTTTGTAATTCAGTTCATGTGTAGTCAAGTTTACATTCCGTGTATTAGTTATATCTTATGATGTTTCGTTTTCTGTGTGACGTAGTTCACGTAGAAGCATCGTACCTGTATCCACTCACTATGCCGCTACGGGCCTGATGACACAGATTTCATTGCTGAGTGATATTGCATTGCACGTACGTGCCACAACTTCTTTATCCATTTTTGCTTTCTGGGATATTTACCTGGTACTGTAGAGGAGATTCTTGGGAACACAGCCGTCCCAAATATTGGGGTGGCTGTCTGTTTTTGATTTTAATTTCCGTAAGCTATAGGACCATAAGTGGAAGTGCCATAGGCTGTGTTGCTTTGTTTCTTACGTGTTTCAGGAAACACCATACACTTCTCCAGGGTGGCTGCTGGCAATTTACATCCTGCCAATCAGCATAACAAGGCTCCCTGTTCTCCATATCCTGTCCTACCTTTCTGGATTTTACACTTTTTTCAGATGGCCCTTTTGCCCGGGGGGCAGTGAGACTTCATTGTAGTGCAGATTTCCTTTACAGGCTTGCTTGGTTGGCCAAAAAGGGCGTATGCGTTTTTTCCTGAATATATTCAGGAAAAAACGCATACGCCCTTTTTGGCCAAGTGCATCATTGTCGACGTTCTGCCTCTTTTCCTATGCTTTCTGGGCAATTCCAGTCTACCCCCTGCAATCGTTTTTCGGAAATTCTGCCCCGCTTTCCAGTCCCCTTCGCAGGCTTACTTCAATATATTTTTGGAGGATAGCTGTCATTTATAACTCTGCAGTTTTGTGAATTACAGTGCCCCTGGGCTCCTTTCTTCAACTCGCTTTCTGGTGAGCTGAGCCCAAAACCGCAGGATTGCTTCAGGCCCTAATCTGTTTCCGGCAGGGCATGCTGAGCCTTTGGTTAATTCCTCTTCCTGGTGGGAAATGAGCGTTACATTTGCCCGTGCAGACACCTACATCTAGTCTCACATTGCTTCTCCTATTCCTGTTCATCTTGCACAGAAATTGCAAGCTGTGCCAAATACGAGGTTAAAGGCACTGACTCTCCAAGCGGGGAGATTGTTAGTAAAGCATCTGGAATTGTGAACCCGAGGACCAGGATACGAAAACTGAGATGCATTTTAAATCGTTTCCCAATCACACGGTGGACCATACTGTGGGTTTCCCATGCATGTTTTAGCTGGAGGAAGAATCCCTTGAACCTGAAGAGTTGGGACCCATGGAATAGGTACCATGCAGTATGACTTCAAAGGGTCTGCATTTGCTCACCGAAACTCACCAATGCTATCAGCCTGAAGTGTCCAGCCTTATGTCTCAACCAGCTCTGGGTGTAGATGTGTTAAATCCCGGTTGCATCACATGCCCTGAGTGAATTATTTAAGAATTGCTCTCTATTTCACTGTCTTTGTGTTTTGTTTTTGAAATTTATTTTGATAATGGGATTTATCGGATTTTCACTGCTGTGTTTATGCCGCTGTACACACGCTTGATTCTCTTACGGAGACATATATATCCATGGGTTTTAAGATTCTTCCTAGTCAGGTATATTCCTAGGCGTTGAATATGTGGTGTTGAGTCCATTTCGTTGAGCAAGGAGTAGGTCTTGTCTATTACATATTTGGCTTTTGGAATGTTATCTGTGCTAATTTCAGTGTCTGGTTTTATGCAGCTCCCCAAGGCACCTTTCCCCATAAGCAAGCACTAGTTGGTTTTCTAAATTTGAGACCCTGTTCTGTTTTGTAATTCAGTTCATGTGTAGTCAAGTTTACATTCCGTGTATTAGTGATATCTTATGATGTTTCTTTTTCTGTATGACGTAGTTCACGTAGAATCACCATAACTGCATCCACTCACTATGCCGCTACCGGCCTGATGACACAGATTTCATTGCTGAGAGATATTGCTTTGCATGTACGTGCCACAACTTCTTTATCCATTTTTTGCTTTCTGGGATATTTACCTGGTACTGTAGACGAGCTTCTTGGGAACACAGCCGTCCCAAACTTTGGGGTGGCTCTCTGTTTTTGATTTTAATTTCCCTAAGCAATAGGACCATAAGTGCAATTGCCATAGGCTGTGTTGCTTTATTTCTTACGTGTTTCAGGAAACACCATACACTTCTCCAGGGTGGCTGTTCACAATTTACATCGTGCCAAGCAGCATAACAAGGCTCCCTGTTCTCCATATCCTGTCCTAACTTTCTGGATTTTACACTTTTTTCAGATGGCCCTTTTGCCAGGGGGGCAGTGAGACTTCATTGTAGTGCAGATTTCCTTTACAGGCTTGCTTGGTTGGCCAAAAAGGGCGTATGCGTTTTTTCCTGAATATATTCAGGAAAAAACGCATACGCCCTTTTTGGCCAAGTGCATCATTGTCGACGTTCTGCCTCTTTTCCTATGCTTTCAGGGCAATTCCAGTCTACCCCCTGCAATCGTTTTCCTGAAATTCTGCCCCGCTTTCAAGTCCCCTTCGCAGGCTTACTTCAATATATTTTTGGAGGATAGTTGTCATTTATAACTCTGCAGGTTTGTGAATTACAGTGCCCCTGAGCTCCTTTCTTCAACTCGCTTTCTTGTGAGCTGGGCACAAAACCGCAGGATTGCTTCAGGCCCTAATCTGTTTCCAGCAGGGCACACTGAGCCTTTGTTTAATTCCTCTTCCTGGTGGGCAATGAGCGTTACATTTGCCCGTGCAGACACCTACAGCTAGTCTCTCATTGGTTCTCCCTATTCCTGTTCATCTTGCACAGAAATTGCAAGCTGTGCCAAAGAGGAGGTTAAAGGCACTGACTCTCCAAGCGGGGAGAGTGTTAGTAAAGCATCTGGAATGGTGAACCCGAGTACGAGGATACGAAAACTGAGATGTATTTTAAATCATTTCCCAATCACACGGTGGATGATACTCTGGGTTTCCCATGCATGTTTTAGCTGGAGGAAGAATGCCTTGAACCTGTAGAGTTGGGACCCATGGAATGGGTATCATGCAGTATGACTTCAAAGGGTCTGCATTTGCTCACCGAAACTCACCAATGCTATCAGCCTGAAGTGTCCAGCCTTATGTCTCAACCAGCTCTGGGTGTAGATGTGGTCAATCGCGGTTGCATCACATGCCCTGAGTGAATTATTTAAGAATTGCTCTCTATTTCACTGTCTTTGTGTTTTGTTTTCGAAATTTATTTGATAATGGGATTTATCGGATTTTCACTGCTGCGTTTCGGGCGCTGTACACACGCTTGATTCTCTTACGGAGACATATATATCCATGGGTTTTAAGATTCTTCCTAGTCAGGTATATTCCTAGGCGTTGAATATGTGGTGTTGGGTCCATTTCGTTGAGCAAGGAGTAGGTCTTGTCTATTACATATTTGGCTTATGGAAAGTTATCTGTGCTAATTTCAGACTCTGGTTTTATGCAGCACCCCAAGGCACCTTTCCCCATAAGCAAGCACTAGTTGGTTTTCTAAATTTGAGACCCTGTTCTGTTTTGTAATTCAGTTCATGTGTAGTCAAGTTTACATTCCGTGTATTAGTGATATCTTATGATGTTTCTATTTCTGTGTGACGTAGTTCACGTAGAATCACCGTACCTGCATCCACTTACTATGCCGCTACGGGCCTGATGACACAGATATCATTGCTGAGTGATATTGCATTGCACGTACGTGCCACCACTTCTTTATCCATTTTTTGCTTTCTGGGATATTTACCTGATACTGTAGACGAGCTTCTTGTGAACACAGCCGTCCCAAATATTGGGGTGGCTGTCTGTTTTTGATTTTAATTTCCGTAAGCTATAGGACCATAAGTGGAAGTGCCATAGGCTGTGTTGCTTTGTTTCTTACATGTTTCAGGAAACACCATACACTTCTCCAGGGTGGCTGCTGGCAATTTACATACTGCCAATCAGCATAACAAGGCTCCCTGTTCTCCATATCCTGTCCAACCTTTCTGGATTTTATACTTTTTTCAGATGGCCCTTTTGCCCGGGGGGCAGTGAGACTACATTGTAGTGCAGATTTCCTTTACAGGCTTGCTTGGTTGGCCAAAAAGGGCGTATGCGTTTTTTCCTGAATATATTCAGGAAAAAACGCATACGCCCTTTTTGGCCAAGTGCATCATTGTCGACGTTCTGCCTCTTTTCCTATGCTTTCAGGGCAATTCCAGTCTACCCCCTGCAATCGTTTTCCTGAAATTCTGCCCCGCTTTCAAGTCCCCTACGCAGGCTTACTTCAATATATTTTTGGAGGATAGCTGTCATTTATAACTCTGCAGGTTTGTGAATTACAGTGCCCCTGAGCTCCTTTCTTCAACTCGCTTTCTTGTGAGCTGGGCACAAAACCGCAGGATTGCTTCAGGCCCTAATCTGTTTCCAGCAGGGCACACTGAGCCTTTGTTTAATTCCTCTTCCTGGTGGGCAATGAGTGTTACATTTGACCGTGCAGACACCTACAGCTAGTCTCTCATTGGTTCTCCCTATTCCTGTTCATCTTGCACAGAAATTGCAAACTGTGCCAAACAGGAGGTTAAAGGCACTGACTCTCCAAGTGGGGAGAGTGTTAGTAAAGCATCTGGAATGGTGAACCCGAGGACCAGGATACGAAAACTGAGATGCATTTTAAATCGTTTCCCAATCACACGGTGGACGATACTCTGGGTTTCCCATGCATGTTTTACGTGGAGGAAGAATGCCTTGAACCTGGAGAGTTGGCACCCATGGAATGGGTAGCATGCAGTATGACTTCAAAGGGTCTGCATTTACTCACCGAAACTCACCAATGCTATCAGCCTGAAGTGTCCAGCCTTATGTCTCAACCAGCTCTGGGTGTAGATGTGGACAATCCCGGTTGCATCACATGCCCTGAGTGAATTATTTAAGAATTGCTCTCTATTTCACTGTCTTTGTGTTTTGTTTTCGAAATTTATTTTGATAATGGGATTTATCGGGTTTTCACTGCTGCGTTTCGGCCGCTGTACACACGCTTGATACTCTTACGGAGACATATATATCCATGGGTTTTAAGATTCTTCCTAGTCAGGTATATTCCTAGGCATTGAATATGTGGTGTTGGGTCCATTTCGTTGAGCAAGGAGTAGGTCTTGTCTATTACATATTTGGCTTATGGAATGTTATCTGTGCTAATTTCAGTTTGTGGTTTTATGCAGCACCCCAAGGCACCTTTCCCCATAAGCAAGCACTAGTTGGTTTTCTAAATTTGAGACCCTGTTCTGTTTTGTAATTCAGTTCATGTGTAGTCAAGTTTACATTCCGTGTATTAGTGATATCTTATGATGTTTCTTTTTCTGTGTGACGTAGTTCACGTAGAATCACCGTACCTGCATCCACTTACTATGCCGCTACGGGCCTGATGACACAGATATCATTGCTGAGTGATATTGCATTGCACGTACGTGCCACAACTTCTTTATCCATTTTTTGCTTTCTGGGATATTTACCTGATACTGTAGACGAGCTTCTTGTGAACACAGCCGTCCCAAATATTGGGGTGGCTGTCTGTTTTTGATTTTATTTTCCGTAAGCTATAGGACCATAAGTGGAAGTGCCATAGGCTGTGTTGCTTTGTTTCTTACATGTTTCAGGAAACACCATACACTTCTCCAGGGTGGCTGCTGGCAATTTACATCCTGCCAATCAGCACAACAAGGCTCCCTGTTCTCCATATCCTGTCCAAACTTTCTGGATTTTATACTTTTTTCAGATGGCCCTTTTGCCCGGGAGGCAGTGAGACTTCATTGTAGTGCAGATTTCCTTTACAGGCTTGCTTGGTTGGCCAAAAAGGGCGTATGCGTTTTTTCCTGAATATATTCAGGAAAAAACGCATACGCCCTTTTTGACCAAGTGCATCATTGTCGACGTTGTCCCTCTTTTCCTATGCTTTCAGGGCAATTCCAGTCTACCCCCTGCAATCGTTTTCCTGAAATTCTGCCCCGCTTTCAAGTCCCCTTCGCAGGCTTACTTCAATATATTTTTGGAGGATAGCTGTCATTTATAACTCTGCAGGTTTGTGAATTACAGTGCCCCTGAGCTCCTTTCTTCAACTCGCTTTCTTGTGAGCTGGGCACAAAACCGCAGGATTGCTTCAGGCCCTAATCTGTTTTCGGCAGGGCACGCTGAGCCTTTGTTTAATTCCTCTTTCTGGTGGGAAATGAGCGTTATATTTGCCCGTGCAGACACCTACAGCTAGTCTCTCATTGGTTCTCCCTATTCCTGTTCATCTTGCACAGAAATTGCAAGCTGTGCCAAACAGGAGGTTAAAGGCACTGACTCTCCAAGTGGGGAGAGTGTTAGTAAAGCATCTGGAATTGTGAACCCGAGGACCAGGATACGAAAACTGAGATGCATTTTAAATCGTTTCCCAATCACACGGTGGACGATACTCTGGGTCTCCCATGCATGTTTTAGCTGGAGGAAGAATCCCTTGATCCTGGAGAGTTTGGAGCCATGGAATGGGTACCATGCAGTATGACTTCAAAGGGTCTGCATTTGCTCACCGAAACTCACCAATGCTATCAGCCTGAACTGTCCAGCCTTATGTCTCAAACAGCTCTGGGTGTAGATGTGGTCAATACCGGTTGCATCACCTGCCCTGAGTGAATTATTTAAGAATTGCTCTCTATTTCACTGTCTTTGTGTTTTGTTTTCGAAATTTATTTTGATAATGGGATTTATCGGATTTTCACTGCTGCGTTTCGGCCGCTGTACACACGCTTGAATCTCTTACGGAGACATATATATCCATGGGTTTTAAGATTCTTCCTAGTCAGGTATATTCCTAGGCGTTGAATATGTGGTGTTGGGTCCATTTCGTTGAGCAAGGAGTAGGTCTTGTCTATTACATATTTGGCTTATGGAAAGTTATCTGTGCTAATTTCAGTCTCTGGTTTTATGCAGCACCCCAAGGCACCTTTTCCCATAAGCAAGCACTAGTTGGTTTTCTAAATTTGAGACCCTGTTCTGTTTTGTAATTCAGTTCATGTGTAGTCAAGTTTACATTCCGTGTATTAATGATATCTTATGATGTTTCTTTTTCTGTGTGACGTAGTTCACGTAGAATCACCGTACCTGCATCCACTCACTATGCTGCTACGGGCCTGAAGACACAGATTTCATTTCTGAGTGATATTGCATTGTACGTACATGCCACAACTTCTTTATCCATATTTTGCTTTCTGGGATATTTACCTGATACTGTAGACGAGCTTCTTGTGAACACAGCCGTCCCAAATATTGGGGTGGCTGTCTGTTTTTGATTTCAATTTCCGTAAGCTATAGGACCATAAGTGGAAGTGCCATAGGCTGTGTTGCTTTGTTTCTTACGTGTTGCAGGAAACACCATACACTTCTCCAGGGTGGCTGCTGGCAATTTACATCCTGCCAATCAGCATAACAAGGCTCCCTGTTCTCCATATCCTGTCCTACCTTTCTGGATTTTACACTTTTTTCAGATGGCCCTTTTGCCCAGGGGGCAGTGAGACTTCATTGTAGTGCAGATTTCCTTTACAGGCTTGCTTGGTTGGCCAAAAAGGGCGTATGCGTTTTTTCCTGAATATATTCAGGAAAAAACGCATACGCCCTTTTTGGCCAAGTGCATCATTGTCGATGTTGTGCCTCTTTTCCTATGCTTTCAGGGCAATTCCAGTGTACCCCTGCAATCGTTTTCCTGAAATTCTGCCTCGCTTTCAAGTCCCCTTCGCAGGCTTACTTCAATATACTTTTGGAAGATAGCTGTCATTTATAACTCTGCAGGTTTGTGAATTACAGTGCCCTTGAGCTCCTTTCTTCAACTCGCTTTCTTGTGAGCTGGGCACAAAACCGCAGGATTGCTTCAGGCCCTAATCTGTTTCCAGCAGGGCACACTGAGCCTTTGTTTAATTCCTCTTCCTGCTGGGCAATGAGCGTTACATTTGCCCGTGCAGACACCTACAGCTAGTCTCTCATTGGTTCTCCCTATTCCTGTACATCTTGCACAGAAATTGCAAGCAGTGCCAAATAGGAGGTTAAAGGCACTGACTCTCCAAGCGGGGAGAGTGTTAGTAAAGCATCTGGAATGGTGAACCCGAGGACCAGGATACGAAAACTGAGATGCATTTTAAATCGTTTCCCAATCACACGGTGGACGATACTCTGGGTTTCCCATGCATGTTTTACGTGGAGGAAGAATCCCTTGAACCTGGAGAGTTGGGACCCATGCAATGGGTACCATGCAGTATGACTTCAAAGGGTCTGCATTTGCTCACCAAAACTCACCAATGCTATCAGCCTGAACTGTCCAGCCTTATGTCTCAACCAGCTCTGGGTGTAGATGTGGTCAATCCCGGTTGCATCACATGCCCTGAGTGAATTATTTAAGAATTGCTCTCTATTTCACTGTCTTTGTGTTTTGTTTTTAAAATTTATTTTGATAATGGGATTTATCGGATTTTCACTGCTGCGTTTCGGCCGCTGTACACACGCTTGATTCTCTTACGGAGACATATATATCCATGGGTTTTAAGATTCTTCCTAGTCAGGTATATTCCTAGGCGTTGAATATGTGGTGTTGGGTCCATTTCGTTGAGCAAGGAGTAGGTCTTGTCTATTACATATTTGGCTAATGGAAAGTTATCTGTGCTAATTTCAGTCTCTGGTTTTATGCAGCACCCCAAGGCACCTTTCCCCATAAGCAAGCACTAGTTGGTTTTCTAAATTTGAGAACCTGTTCTGTTTTGTAATTCAGTTCATGTGTAGTCAAGTTTACATTCCGTGTATTACTGATATCTTATGATGTTTCTGTTTCTGTGTGACGTAGTTCACGTAGAATCACCGTACCTGCATCCACTCACTATGCCGCTACGGGCCTGATGACACAGATTTCATTGCTGAGTGATATTGCATTGTACGTACGTGCCACAACTTCTTTATCCATTTTTTGCTTTCTGGGATATTTACCTGATACTGTAGACGAGCTTCTTGTGAACACAGCCGTCCCAAATATTGGGGTGGCTGTCTGTTTTTGATTTTAATTTCCGTAAGCTATAGGACCATAAGTGGAAGTGCCATAGGCTGTGTTGCTTTGTTTCTTACGTGTTTCAGGAAACACCATACACTTCTCCAGGGTGGCTGCTGGCAATTTACATCCTGCCAATCAGCATAACAAGGCTCCCTGTGCTCCATATCCTGTCCTACCTTTCTGGATTTTACACTTTTTTCAGATGGCCCTTTTGCCCGGGGGGCAGTGAGACTTCATTGTAGTGCAGATTTCCTTTACAGGCTTGCTTGGTTGGCCAAAAAGGGCGTATGCGTTTTTTCCTGAATATATTCAGGAAAAAACGCATACGCCCTTTTTGGCCAAGTGCATCATTGTCGACGTTGTGCCTCTTTTCCTATGCTTTCAGGGCAATTCCAGTCTACCCCCTGCAATCGTTTTCCTGAAATTCTGCACCGCTTTCAAGTCCCCTTCGCAGGCTTACTTCAATATATTTTTGGAGGATAGCTGTCATTTATAACTCTGCAGGTTTGTGAATTACAATGCCCCTGAGCTCCTTTCTTCAACTCGCTTTCTTGTGAGCTGGGCACAAAACCGCAGGATTGCTTCAGGCCCTAATCTGTTTTCAGCAGGGCACGCTGAGCCTTTGTTTAATTCCTCTTCCTGGTCGGCAATGGGCGTTATATTTGCCCGTGCAGACACCTACAGCTAGTCTCTCATTGGTTCTCCCTATTCCTGTTCATCTTGCACAGAAATTGCAAGCTGTGCCAAACAGGAGGTTAAAGGCACTGACTCTCCAAGCGGGGAGAGTGTTAGTAAAGCATCTGGAATGGTGAACCCGATGACCAGGATACGAAAACTGAGATGCATTTTAAATCGTTTCCCAATCACACGGTGGACGATACTCTGGGTTTCCCGTGCATGTTTTAGCTGGAGGAAGAATGCCTTGAACCTGGAGAGTTGGGACCCATGGAATGGGTACCATGCAGTATGACTTCAAAGGGTCTGCATTTGCTCACCGAAACTCACCAATGCTAGCAACCTGAAGTGTCCAGCCTTATGTCTCAACCAGCTCTGGGTGTAGATGTGTTAAATCCCGGTTGCATCACGTGCCCTGAGTGAATTATTTAAGAATTGCTCTCTATTTCACTGTCTTTGTGTTTTGTTTTCGAAATTTATTTTGATAATGGGATTTATCGGATTTTCACTGCTGCGTTTCGGACGCTGTACATACGCTTGATTCTCTTACGGAGACATATATATCCATGGGTTTTAAGATTCTTCCTAGTCAGGTATATTCCTAGGCGTTGAATATGTGGTGTTGGGTCCATTTCGTTGAGCAAGGAGTAGGTCTTGTCTATTACATATTTGGCTTATGGAAAGTTATCTGTGCTAATTTCAGTCTCTGGTTTTATGCAGCTCCCCAAGGCACCTTTTCCCATAAGCAAGCACGAGTTGGTTTTCTAAATTTGAGACCCTGTTCTGTTTTGTAATTCAGTTCATGTGTAGTCAAGTTTACATTCCATTTATTAGTGATATCTTATGATGTTTCTTTTTCTGTGTGACGTAGTTCACGTAGAATCACCGTAACTGCATCCACTCACTATGCCGCTACGGGCCTGATGACACAGATTTCATTGCTGAGTGATATTGCATTGTACGTACGTGCCACAACTTCTTTATCCATTTTTTGCTTTCTGGGATATTTACCTGATACTGTAGACGAGCTTCTTGTGAACACAGCCGTCCCTAATATTGGGGTGGCTGTCTGTTTTTGATTTTAATTTCCGTAAGCTATAGGACCATAAGTGGAAGTGCCATAGGCTGAGTTGCTTTGTTTCTTATGTGTTTCAGGAAACACCATACACTTCTCCATGGTGGCTGCTGGCAATTTACATCCTGACAATCAGCATAACAAGGCTCCCTGTTCTCCATATCCTGTCCTACCTTTCTGGATTTTACACTTTTTTCAGATGGCCCTCTTGCCAGGGGGGCAGTGAGACTTCATTATAGTGCAGATTTCCTTTACAGGCTTGCTTGGTTGGCCAAAAAGGGCGTATGCGTTTTTACCTGAATATATTCAGGAAAAAACGCATACGCCCTTTTTGGCCAAGTGCATCATTGTCGACGTTCTGCCTCTTTTCCTATGCTTTCAGGGCAATTCCAGTTTACCCCCTGCAATCGTTTTCCTGAAATTCTGCCCCGCTTTCAATTCCCCTTCGCAGGCTTACTTCAGTGTACTTTTGGAAGATAGCTGTCATTTATAACTCTGCAGGTTTGTGAATTACAGTGCCCCTGAGCTCCTTTCTTCAACTCGCTTTCTTGTGAGCTGGGCACAAAACCGCATGATTGCTTCAGGCCCTAATCTGTTTCCAGCAGGGCACACTGAGCCTTTGTTCAATTCCTCTTCCTGGTGGGTAATGAGCGTTACATTTGCCCGTGCAGACACCTACAGCTAGTCTCTCATTGGTTCTCCCTATTCCTGTTCATCTTGCACAGAAATTGCAAGCTGTGCCAAAGAGGAGGTTAAAGGCACTGACTCTCCAAGCGGGGAGACTGTTAGTAAAGCATCTGGAATGGTGAACCCGAGTACGAGGATACGAAAACTGAGATGTATTTTAAATCATTTCCCAATCACACGGTGGATGATACTCTGGGTTTCCCATGCATGTTTTAGCTGGAGGAAGAATGCCTTGAACCTGTAGAGTTGGGACCCATGGAATGGGTATCATGCAGTATGACTTCAAAGGGTCTGCATTTGCTCACCGAAACTCACCAATGCTATCAGCCTGAAGTGTCCAGCCTTATGTCTCAACCAGCTCTGGGTGTAGATGTGGTCAATCGCGGTTGCATCACATGCCCTGAGTGAATTATTTAAGAATTGCTCTCTATTTCACTGTCTTTGTGTTTTGTTTTCGAAATTTATTTGATAATGGGATTTATCGGATTTTCACTGCTGCGTTTCAGGCGCTGTACACACGCTTGATTCTCTTACGGAGACATATATATCCATGGGTTTTAAGATTCTTCCTAGTCAGGTATATTCCTAGGCGTTGAATATGTGGTGTTGGGTCCATTTCGTTGAGCAAGGAGTAGGTCTTGTCTATTACATATTTGGCTTATGGAAAGTTATCTGTGCTAATTTCAGACTCTGGTTTTATGCAGCACCCCAAGGCACCTTTCCCCATAAGCAAGCACTAGTTGGTTTTCTAAATTTGAGACCCTGTTCTGTTTTGTAATTCAGTTCATGTGTAGTCAAGTTTACATTCCGTGTATTAGTGATATCTTATGATGTTTCTTTTTCTGTGTGACGTAGTTCACGTAGAATCACCGTACCTGCATCCACTTACTATGCCGCTACGGGCCTGATGACACAGATATCATTGCTGAGTGATATTGCATTGCACGTACGTGCCACCACTTCTTTATCCATTTTTTGCTTTCTGGGATATTTACCTGATACTGTAGACGAGCTTCTTGTGAACACAGCCGTCCCAAATATTGGGGTGGCTGTCTGTTTTTGATTTTAATTTCCGTAAGCTATAGGACCATAAGTGGAAGTGCCATAGGCTGTGTTGCTTTGTTTCTTACATGTTTCAGGAAACACCATACACTTCTCCAGGGTGGCTGCTGGCAATTTACATACTGCCAATCAGCATAACAAGGCTCCCTGTTCTCCATATCCTGTCCAACCTTTCTGGATTTTATACTTTTTTCAGATGGCCCTTTTGCCCGGGGGGCAGTGAGACTACATTGTAGTGCAGATTTCCTTTACAGGCTTGCTTGGTTGGCCAAAAAGGGCGTATGCGTTTTTTCCTGAATATATTCAGGAAAAAACGCATACGCCCTTTTTGGCCAAGTGCATCATTGTCGACGTTCTGCCTCTTTTCCTATGCTTTCAGGGCAATTCCAGTCTACCCCCTGCAATCGTTTTCCTGAAATTCTGCCCCGCTTTCAAGTCCCCTACGCAGGCTTACTTCAATATATTTTTGGAGGATAGCTGTCATTTATAACTCTGCAGGTTTGTGAATTACAGTGCCCCTGAGCTCCTTTCTTCAACTCGCTTTCTTGTGAGCTGGGCACAAAACCGCAGGATTGCTTCAGGCCCTAATCTGTTTCCGGCAGGGCATGCTGAGCCTTTGTTTAATTCCTCTTCCTGGTGGGAAATGAGCGTTACATTTGCCCGTGCAGACACCTATAGCTAGTCTCTCATTGGTTCTCCCTATTCCTGTTCATCTTGCACAGAAATTGCAAGCTGTGCCAAACAGGAGGTTAAAGGCACTGACTCTCCAAGTGGGGAGAGTGTTAGTAAAGCATCTGGAATTGTGAACCCGAGGACCAGGATACGAAAACTGAGATGCATTTTAAATCGTTTCCCAATCACACGGTGGACGATACTCTGGGTCTCCCATGCATGTTTTAGCTGGAGGAAGAATCCCTTGATCCTGGAGAGTTTGGAGCCATGGAATGGGTACCATGCAGTATGACTTCAAAGGGTCTGCATTTGCTCACCGAAACTCACCAATGCTATCAGCCTGAACTGTCCAGCCTTATGTCTCAAACAGCTCTGGGTGTAGATGTGGTCAATACCGGTTGCATCACCTGCCCTGAGTGAATTATTTAAGAATTGCTCTCTATTTCACTGTCTTTGTGTTTTGTTTTCGAAATTTATTTTGATAATGGGATTTATCGGATTTTCACTGCTGCGTTTCGGCCGCTGTACACACGCTTGAATCTCTTACGGAGACATATATATCCATGGGTTTTAAGATTCTTCCTAGTCAGGTATATTCCTAGGCGTTGAATATGTGGTTTTGGGTCCATTTCGTTGAGCAAGGAGTAGGTCTTGTCTATTACATATTTGGCTTATGGAAAGTTATCTGTGCTAATTTCAGTCTCTGGTTTTATGCAGCACCCCAAGGCACCTTTTCCCATAAGCAAGCACTAGTTGGTTTTCTAAATTTGAGACCCTGTTCTGTTTTGTAATTCAGTTCATGTGTAGTCAAGTTTACATTCCGTGTATTAATGATATCTTATGATGTTTCTTTTTCTGTGTGACGTAGTTCACGTAGAATCACCGTACCTGCATCCACTCACTATGCTGCTACGGGCCTGAAGACACAGATTTCATTTCTGAGTGATATTGCATTGTACGTACATGCCACAACTTCTTTATCCATATTTTGCTTTCTGGGATATTTACCTGATACTGTAGACGAGCTTCTTGTGAACACAGCCGTCCCAAATATTGGGGTGGCTGTCTGTTTTTGATTTCAATTTCTGTAAGCTATAGGACCATAAGTGGAAGTGCCATAGGCTGTGTTGCTTTGTTTCTTACGTGTTGCAGGAAACACCATACACTTCTCCAGGGTGGCTGCTGGCAATTTACATCCTGCCAATCAGCATAACAAGGCTCCCTGTTCTCCATATCCTGTCCTACCTTTCTGGATTTTACACTTTTTTCAGATGGCCCTTTTGCCCAGGGGGCAGTGAGACTTCATTGTAGTGCAGATTTCCTTTACAGGCTTGCTTGGTTGGCCAAAAAGGGCGTATGCGTTTTTTCCTGAATATATTCAGGAAAAAACGCATACGCCCTTTTTGGCCAAGTGCATCATTGTCGACGTTGTCCCTCTTTTCCTATGCTTTCAGGGCAATTCCAGTCTACCCCCTGCAATCGTTTTCCTGAAATTCTGACCAGCTTTCAAGTCCCCTTCGCAGGCTTACTTCAATATATTTTTGGAGGAGAGCTGTCATTTATAACTCTGCAGGTTTGTGAATTACAGTGACCCTGAGCCCCTTTCTTCAACTCGCTTTCTTGTGAGCTGGGCACAAAACCGCAGGATTGCTTCAGGCCCTAATCTTTTTTCAGCAGGGCACGCTGAGCCTTTGTTTAATTCCTCTTCCTGGTGGGAAATGAGCGTTACATTTGCCCGTGCAGACACCTATAGCTAGTCTCTCATTGGTTCTCCCTATTCCTGTTCATCTTGCACAGAAATTGCAAACTGTGCCAAACAGGAGGTTAAAGGCACTGACTCTCCAAGTGGGGAGAGTGTTAGTAAAGCATCTGGAATGGTGAACCCGAGGACCAGGATACGAAAACTGAGATGCATTTTAAATCGTTTCCCAATCACACGGTGGACGATACTCTGGGTTTCCCATGCATGTTTTAGCTGGAGGAAGAATGCCTTGAACCTGGAGAGTTGGCACCCATGGAATGGGTAGCATGCAGTATGACTTCAAAGGGTCTGCATTTACTCACCGAAACTCACCAATGCTATCAGCCTGAAGTGTCCAGCCTTATGTCTCAACCAGCTCTGGGTGTAGATGTGGACAATCCCGGTTGCATCACATGCCCTGAGTGAATTATTTAAGAATTGCTCTCTATTTCACTGTCTTTGTGTTTTGTTTTCGAAATTTATTTTGATAATGGGATTTATCGGGTTTTCACTGCTGCGTTTCGGCCGCTGTACACACGCTTGATACTCTTACGGAGACATATATATCCATGGGTTTTAAGATTCTTCCTAGTCAGGTATATTCCTAGGCATTGAATATGTGGTGTTGGGTCCATTTCGTTGAGCAAGGAGTAGGTCTTGTCTATTACATATTTGGCTTATGGAATGTTATCTGTGCTAATTTCAGTTTGTGGTTTTATGCAGCACCCCAAGGCACCTTTCCCCATAAGCAAGCACTAGTTGGTTTTCTAAATTTGAGACCCTGTTCTGTTTTGTAATTCAGTTCATGTGTAGTCAAGTTTACATTCCGTGTATTAGTGATATCTTATGATGTTTCTTTTTCTGTGTGACGTAGTTCACGTAGAATCACCGTACCTGCATCCACTTACTATGCCGCTACGGGCCTGATGACACAGATATCATTGCTGAGTGATATTGCATTGCACGTACGTGCCACAACTTCTTTATCAATTTTTTGCTTTCTGGGATATTTACCTGATACTGTAGACGAGCTTCTTGTGAACACAGCCGTCCCAAATATTGGGGTGGCTGTCTGTTTTTGATTTTATTTTCCGTAAGCTATAGGACCATAAGTGGAAGTGCCATAGGCTGTGTTGCTTTGTTTCTTACATGTTTCAGGAAACACCATACACTTCTCCAGGGTGGCTGCTGGCAATTTACATCCTGCCAATCAGCACAACAAGGCTCCCTGTTCTCCATATCCTGTCCAAACTTTCTGGATTTTATACTTTTTTCAGATGGCCCTTTTGCCCGGGAGGCAGTGAGACTTCATTGTAGTGCAGATTTCCTTTACAGGCTTGCTTGGTTGGCCAAAAAGGGCGTATGCGTTTTTTCCTGAATATATTCAGGAAAAAACGCATACGCCCTTTTTGACCAAGTGCATCATTGTCGACGTTGTCCCTCTTTTCCTATGCTTTCAGGGCAATTCCAGTCTACCCCCTGCAATCGTTTTCCTGAAATTCTGCCCCGCTTTCAAGTCCCCTTCGCAGGCTTACTTCAATATATTTTTGGAGGATAGCTGTCATTTATAACTCTGCAGGTTTGTGAATTACAGTGCCCCTGAGCTCCTTTCTTCAACTCGCTTTCTTGTGAGCTGGGCACAAAACCGCAGGATTGCTTCAGGCCCTAATCTGTTTTCGGCAGGGCACGCTGAGCCTTTGTTTAATTCCTCTTTCTGGTGGGAAATGAGCGTTACATTTGCCCGTGCAGACACCTACAGCTAGTCTCTCATTGGTTCTCCCTATTCCTGTTCATCTTGCACAGAAATTGCAAGCTGTGCCAAACAGGAGGTTAAAGGCACTGACTCTCCAAGTGGGGAGAGTGTTAGTAAAGCATCTGGAATTGTGAACCCGAGGACCAGGATACGAAAACTGAGATGCATTTTAAATCGTTTCCCAATCACACGGTGGACGATACTCTGGGTTTCCCATGCATGTTTTAGCTGGAGGAAGAATGCCTTGAACCTGGAGAGTTGGCACCCATGGAATGGGTAGCATGCAGTATGACTTCAAAGGGTCTGCATTTACTCACCGAAACTCACCAATGCTATCAGCCTGAAGTGTCCAGCCTTATGTCTCAACCAGCTCTGGGTGTAGATGTGGACAATCCCGGTTGCATCACATGCCCTGAGTGAATTATTTAAGAATTGCTCTCTATTTCACTGTCTTTGTGTTTTGTTTTCGAAATTTATTTTGATAATGGGATTTATCGGGTTTTCACTGCTGCGTTTCGGCCGCTGTACACACGCTTGATACTCTTACGGAGACATATATATCCATGGGTTTTAAGATTCTTCCTAGTCAGGTATATTCCTAGGCATTGAATATGTGGTGTTGGGTCCATTTCGTTGAGCAAGGAGTAGGTCTTGTCTATTACATATTTGGCTTATGGAATGTTATCTGTGCTAATTTCAGTTTGTGGTTTTATGCAGCACCCCAAGGCACCTTTCCCCATAAGCAAGCACTAGTTGGTTTTCTAAATTTGAGACCCTGTTCTGTTTTGTAATTCAGTTCATGTGTAGTCAAGTTTACATTCCGTGTATTAGTGATATCTTATGATGTTTCTTTTTCTGTGTGACGTAGTTCACGTAGAATCACCGTACCTGCATCCACTTACTATGCCGCTACGGGCCTGATGACACAGATATCATTGCTGTGTGATATTGCATTGCACGTACGTGCCACAACTTCTTTATCCATTTTTTGCTTTCTGGGATATTTACCTGATACTGTAGACGAGCTTCTTGTGAACACAGCCGTCCCAAATATTGGGGTGGCTGTCTGTTTTTGATTTTATTTTCCGTAAGCTATAGGACCATAAGTGGAAGTGCCATAGGCTGTGTTGCTTTGTTTCTTACATGTTTCAGGAAACACCATACACTTCTCCAGGGTGGCTGCTGGCAATTTACATCCTGCCAATCAGCACAACAAGGCTCCCTGTTCTCCATATCCTGTCCAAACTTTCTGGATTTTATACTTTTTTCAGATGGCCCTTTTGCCCGGGAGGCAGTGAGACTTCATTGTAGTGCAGATTTCCTTTACAGGCTTGCTTGGTTGGCCAAAAAGGGCGTATGCGTTTTTTCCTGAATATATTCAGGAAAAAACGCATACGCCCTTTTTGACCAAGTGCATCATTGTCGACGTTGTCCCTCTTTTCCTATGCTTTCAGGGCAATTCCAGTCTACCCCCTGCAATCGTTTTCCTGAAATTCTGCCCCGCTTTCAAGTCCCCTTCGCAGGCTTACTTCAATATATTTTTGGAGGATAGCTGTCATTTATAACTCTGCAGGTTTGTGAATTACAGTGCCCCTGAGCTCCTTTCTTCAACTCGCTTTCTTGTGAGCTGGGCACAAAACCGCAGGATTGCTTCAGGCCCTAATCTGTTTTCGGCAGGGCACGCTGAGCCTTTGTTTAATTCCTCTTTCTGGTGGGAAATGAGCGTTATATTTGCCCGTGCAGACACCTACAGCTAGTCTCTCATTGGTTCTCCCTATTCCTGTTCATCTTGCACAGAAATTGCAAGCTGTGCCAAACAGGAGGTTAAAGGCACTGACTCTCCAAGTGGGGAGAGTGTTAGTAAAGCATCTGGAATTGTGAACCCGAGGACCAGGATACGAAAACTGAGATGCATTTTAAATCGTTTCCCAATCACACGGTGGACGATACTCTGGGTCTCCCATGCATGTTTTAGCTGGAGGAAGAATCCCTTGATCCTGGAGAGTTTGGAGCCATGGAATGGGTACCATGCAGTATGACTTCAAAGGGTCTGCATTTGCTCACCGAAACTCACCAATGCTATCAGCCTGAACTGTCCAGCCTTATGTCTCAAACAGCTCTGGGTGTAGATGTGGTCAATACCGGTTGCATCACCTGCCCTGAGTGAATTATTTAAGAATTGCTCTCTATTTCACTGTCTTTGTGTTTTGTTTTCGAAATTTATTTTGATAATGGGATTTATCGGATTTTCACTGCTGCGTTTCGGCCGCTGTACACACGCTTGAATCTCTTACGGAGACATATATATCCATGGGTTTTAAGATTCTTCCTAGTCAGGTATATTCCTAGGCGTTGAATATGTGGTGTTGGGTCCATTTCGTTGAGCAAGGAGTAGGTCTTGTCTATTACATATTTGGCTTATGGAAAGTTATCTGTGCTAATTTCAGTCTCTGGTTTTATGTAGCACCCCAAGGCACCTTTTCCCATAAGCAAGCACTAGTTGGTTTTCTAAATTTGAGACCCTGTTCTGTTTTGTAATTCAGTTCATGTGTAGTCAAGTTTACATTCCGTGTATTAATGATATCTTATGATGTTTCTTTTTCTGTGTGACGTAGTTCACGTAGAATCACCGTACCTGCATCCACTCACTATGCTGCTACGGGCCTGAAGACACAGATTTCATTTCTGAGTGATATTGCATTGTACGTACATGCCACAACTTCTTTATCCATATTTTGCTTTCTGGGATATTTACCTGATACTGTAGACGAGCTTCTTGTGAACACAGCCGTCCCAAATATTGGGGTGGCTGTCTGTTTTTGATTTCAATTTCCGTAAGCTATAGGACCATAAGTGGAAGTGCCATAGGCTGTGTTGCTTTGTTTCTTACGTGTTGCAGGAAACACCATACACTTCTCCAGGGTGGCTGCTGGCAATTTACATCCTGCCAATCAGCATAACAAGGCTCCCTGTTCTCCATATCCTGTCCTACCTTTCTGGATTTTACACTTTTTTCAGATGGCCCTTTTGCCCAGGGGGCAGTGAGACTTCATTGTAGTGCAGATTTCCTTTACAGGCTTGCTTGGTTGGCCAAAAAGGGCGTATGCGTTTTTTCCTGAATATATTCAGGAAAAAACGCATACGCCCTTTTTGGCCAAGTGCATCATTGTCGACGTTGTCCCTCTTTTCCTATGCTTTCAGGGCAATTCCAGTCTACCCCCTGCAATCGTTTTCCTGAAATTCTGACCAGCTTTCAAGTCCCCTTCGCAGGCTTACTTCAATATATTTTTGGAGGAGAGCTGTCATTTATAACTCTGCAGGTTTGTGAATTACAGTGACCCTGAGCCCCTTTCTTCAACTCGCTTTCTTGTGAGCTGGGCACAAAACCGCAGGATTGCTTCAGGCCCTAATCTTTTTTCAGCAGGGCACGCTGAGCCTTTGTTTAATTCCTCTTCCTGGTGGGAAATGAGCGTTACATTTGCCCGTGCAGACACCTATAGCTAGTCTCTCATTGGTTCTCCCTATTCCTGTTCATCTTGCACAGAAATTGCAAGCTGTGCCAAACAGGAGGTTAAAGGCACTGACTCTCCAAGCGGGGAGAGTTTTAGTGAAGCATCTGGAATGGTGAACCCGAGGACCAGGATACGAAAACTGAGATGCATTTTAAATCGTTTCCCAATCACACGGTGGACCATACTGTGGGTTTCCCATGCATGTTTTAGATGGAGGAAGAATCCCTTGAACCTGAAGAGTTGGGACCCATGGAATAGGTACCATGCAGTATGACTTCAAAGGGTCTGCATTTGCTCACCGAAACTCACCAATGCTATCAGCCTGAAGTGTCCAGCCTTATGTCTCAACCAGCTCTGGGTGTAGATGTGGTCAATCCCGGTTGCATCACATGCCCTGAGTGAATTATTTAAGAATTGCTCTCTATTTCACTGTCTTTGTGTTTTGTTTTCGAAATTTATTTTGATAATGGGATTTATCGGATTTTCACTGCTGCGTTTCGGCCGCTGTACACACGCTTGATTCTCTTACGGAGACATATATATCCATGGGTTTTAAGATTCTTCCTAGTCAGGTATATTTCTAGGCGTTGAATATGTGGTGTTGGGTCCATTTCGTTGAGCAAGGAGTAGGTCTTGTCTATTACATATTTGGCTTATGGAAAGTTATCTGTGCTAATTTCAGTCTCTGGTTTTATGAAGCACCCCAACGCACCTTTCCCCATAAGCAAGCACTAGTTAGTTTTCTAAATTTGAGACCCTGTTCTGTTTTGTAATTCAGTTCATGTGTAGTCAAGTTTTCATTCCGTGTATTAGTGATATCTTACGATGTTTCTTTTTCTGTGTGACGTAGTTCACGTAGAATCACCGTACCTGCATCCACTCACTATGCCGCTACGGGCCTGATGACACAGATTTCATTGCTGAGTGATACTGCATTGCACGTACGTGCCACAACTTCTTTATCCATTTTTTGCTTTCTGGGGTATTTCCCTGGTACTGTAGACGAGCTTCTTGGGAACACAGCCGTCCCAAACTTTGGGGTGGCTCTCTGTTTTTGATTTTAATTTCCCTAAGGAATAGGACCATAAGTGCAATTGCCATAGGCTGTGTTGCTTTATTTCTTACGTGTTTCAGGAAACACCATACACTTCTCCAGGGTGGCTGTTGGCAATTTACATCCTGCCAATCAGCATAACAAGGCTCCCTGTTCCTCATATCCTGTCCTACCTTTCTGGATTTTACACTTTTTTCAGATGGCCCTTTTGCCCGGGGGGCAGTGAGACTTCATTGTAGTGCAGATTTCCTTTACAGGCTTGCTTGGTTGGCCAAAAAGGGCGTATGCGTTTTTTCCTGAATATATTCAGGAAAAAACGCATACGCCCTTTTTGGACAAGTGCATCATTGTCGACGTTGTGCCTGTTTTCCTATACTTTCAGGGCAATTCCAGTGTACCCCTGCAATCGTTTTCCTGAAATTCTGCCTCGCTTTCAAGTCCCCTTCGCAGGCTTACTTCAATATACTTTTGGAAGATAGCTGTCATTTATAACTCTGCAGGTTTGTGAATTACAGTGCCCTTGAGCTCCTTTCTTCAACTCGCTTTCTTGTGAGCTGGGCACAAAACCGCAGGATTGCTTCAGGCCCTAATCTGTTTCCAGCAGGGCACACTGAGCCTTTGTTTAATTCCTCTTCCTGCTGGGCAATGAGCGTTACATTTGCCCGTGCAGACACCTACAGCTAGTCTCTCATTGGTTCTCCCTATTCCTGTACATCTTGCACAGAAATTGCAAGCTGTGCCAAATAGGAGGTTAAAGGCACTGACTCTCCAAGCGGGGAGAGTGTTAGTAAAGCATCTGGAATGGTGAACCCGAGGACCAGGATACGAAAACTGAGATGCATTTTAAATCGTTTCCCAATCACACGGTGGACGATACTCTGGGTTTCCCATGCATGTTTTACGTGGAGGAAGAATCCCTTGAACCTGGAGAGTTGGGACCCATGCAATGGGTACCATGCAGTATGACTTCAAAGGGTCTGCATTTGCTCACCAAAACTCACCAATGCTATCAGCCTGAACTGTCCAGCCTTATGTCTCAACCAGCTCTGGGTGTAGATGTGGTCAATCCCGGTTGCATCACATGCCCTGAGTGAATTATTTAAGAATTGCTCTCTATTTCACTGTCTTTGTGTTTTGTTTTTAAAATTTATTTTGATAATGGGATTTATCGGATTTTCACTGCTGCGTTTCGGCCGCTGTACACACGCTTGATTCTCTTACGGAGACATATATATCCATGGGTTTTAAGATTCTTCCTAGTCAGGTATATTCCTAGGCGTTGAATATGTGGTGTTGGGTCCATTTCGTTGAGCAAGGAGTAGGTCTTGTCTATTACATATTTGGCTAATGGAAAGTTATCTGTGCTAATTTCAGTCTCTGGTTTTATGCAGCACCCCAAGGCACCTTTCCCCATAAGCAAGCACTAGTTGGTTTTCTAAATTTGAGAACCTGTTCTGTTTTGTAATTCAGTTCATGTGTAGTCAAGTTTACATTCCGTGTATTACTGATATCTTACGATGTTTCTTTTTCTGTGTGACGTAGTTCACGTAGAATCACCGTACCTGCATCCACTCACTATGCCGCTACGGGCCTGATGACACAGATTTCATTGCTGAGTGATACTGCATTGCACGTACGTGCCACAACTTCTTTATCCATTTTTTGCTTTCTGGGGTATTTACCTGGTACTGTAGACGAGCTTCTTGGGAACACAGCCGTCCCAAACTTTGGGGTGGCTCTCTGTTTTTGATTTTAATTTCCCTAAGGAATAGGACCATAAGTGCAATTGCCATAGGCTGTGTTGCTTTATTTCTTACGTGTTTCAGGAAACACCATACACTTCTCCAGGGTGGCTGTTGGCAATTTACATCCTGCCAATCAGCATAACAAGGCTCCCTGTTCTCCATATCCTGTCCTACCTTTCTGGATTTTACACTTTTTTCAGATGGCCCTTTTGCCCGGGGGGCAGTGAGACTTCATTGTAGTGCAGATTTCCTTTACAGGCTTGCTTGGTTGGCCAAAAAGGGCGTATGCGTTTTTTCCTGAATATATTCAGGAAAAAACGCATACGCCCTTTTTGGACAAGTGCATCATTGTCGACGTTGTGCCTGTTTTCCTATACTTTCAGGGCAATTCCAGTGTACCCCTGCAATCGTTTTCCTGAAATTCTGCCTCGCTTTCAAGTCCCCTTCGCAGGCTTACTTCAATATACTTTTGGAAGATAGCTGTCATTTATAACTCTGCAGGTTTGTGAATTACAGTGCCCTTGAGCTCCTTTCTTCAACTCGCTTTCTTGTGAGCTGGGCACAAAACCGCAGGATTGCTTCAGGCCCTAATCTGTTTCCAGCAGGGCACACTGAGCCTTTGTTTAATTCCTCTTCCTGCTGGGCAATGAGCGTTACATTTGCCCGTGCAGACACCTACAGCTAGTCTCTCATTGGTTCTCCCTATTCCTGTACATCTTGCACAGAAATTGCAAGCTGTGCCAAATAGGAGGTTAAAGGCACTGACTCTCCAAGCGGGGAGAGTGTTAGTAAAGCATCTGGAATGGTGAACCCGAGGACCAGGATACGAAAACTGAGATGCATTTTAAATCGTTTCCCAATCACACGGTGGACGATACTCTGGGTTTCCCATGCATGTTTTACGTGGAGGAAGAATCCCTTGAACCTGGAGAGTTGGGACCCATGGAATGGGTACCATGCAGTATGACTTCAAAGGGTCTGCATTTGCTCACCAAAACTCACCAATGCTATCAGCCTGAACTGTCCAGCCTTATGTCTCAACCAGCTCTGGGTGTAGATGTGGTCAATCCCGGTTGCATCACATGCCCTGAGTGAATTATTTAAGAATTGCTCTCTATTTCACTGTCTTTGTGTTTTGTTTTTAAAATTTATTTTGATAATGGGATTTATCGGATTTTCACTGCTGCGTTTCGGCCGCTGTACACACGCTTGATTCTCTTACGGAGACATATATATCCATGGGTTTTAAGATTCTTCCTAGTCAGGTATATTCCTAGGCGTTGAATATGTGGTGTTGGGTCCATTTCGTTGAGCAAGGAGTAGGTCTTGTCTATTACATATTTGGCTAATGGAAAGTTACCTGTGCTAATTTCAGTCTCTGGTTTTATGCAGCACCCCAAGGCACCTTTCCCCATAAGCAAGCACTAGTTGGTTTTCTAAATTTGAGAACCTGTTCTGTTTTGTAATTCAGTTCATGTGTAGTCAAGTTTACATTCCGTGTATTACTGATATCTTATGATGTTTCTGTTTCTGTGTGACGTAGTTCACGTAGAATCACCGTACCTGCATCCACTCACTATGCCGCTACGGGCCTGATGACACAGATTTCATTGCTGAGTGATATTGCATTGTACGTACGTGCCACAACTTCTTTATCCATTTTTTGCTTTCTGGGATATTTACCTGATACTGTAGACGAGCTTCTTGTGAACACAGCCGTCCCAAATATTGGGGTGGCTGTCTGTTTTTGATTTTAATTTCCGTAAGCTATAGGACCATAAGTGGAAGTGCCATAGGCTGTGTTGCTTTGTTTCTTACGTGTTTCAGGAAACACCATACACTTCTCCAGGGTGGCTGCTGGCAATTTACATCCTGCCAATCAGCATAACAAGGCTCCCTGTGCTCCATATCCTGTCCTACCTTTCTGGATTTTACACTTTTTTCAGATGGCCCTTTTGCCCGGGGGGCAGTGAGACTTCATTGTAGTGCAGATTTCCTTTACAGGCTTGCTTGGTTGGCCAAAAAGGGCGTATGCGTTTTTTCCTGAATATATTCAGGAAAAAACGCATACGCCCTTTTTGGCCAAGTGCATCATTGTCGATGTTGTGCCTCTTTTCCTATGCTTTCAGGGCAATTCCAGTGTACCCCTGCAATCGTTTTCCTGAAATTCTGCCTCGCTTTCAAGTCCCCTTCGCAGGCTTACTTCAATATATTTTTGGAGGATAGCTGTCATTTATAACTCTGCAGGTTTGTGAATTACAATGCCCCTGAGCTCCTTTCTTCAACTCGCTTTCTTGTGAGCTGGGCACAAAACCGCAGGATTGCTTCAGGCCCTAATCTGTTTTCAGCAGGGCACGCTGAGCCTTTGTTTAATTCCTCTTCCTGGTCGGCAATGAGCGTTATATTTGCCCGTGCAGACACCTACAGCTAGTCTCTCATTGGTTCTCCCTATTCTTGTTCATCTTGCACAGAAATTGCAAGCTGTGCCAAACAGGAGGTTAAAGGCACTGACTCTCCAAGCGGGGAGAGTGTTAGTAAAGCATCTGGAATGGTGAACCCGATGACCAGGATACGAAAACTGAGATGCATTTTAAATCGTTTCCCAATCACACGGTGGACGATACTCTGGGTTTCCCGTGCATGTTTTAGCTGGAGGAAGAATGCCTTGAACCTGGAGAGTTGGGACCCATGGAATGGGTACCATGCAGTATGACTTCAAAGGGTCTGCATTTGCTCACCGAAACTCACCAATGCTAGCAACCTGAAGTGTCCAGCCTTATGTCTCAACCAGCTCTGGGTGTAGATGTGTTAAATCCCGGTTGCATCACGTGCCCTGAGTGAATTATTTAAGAATTGCTCTCTATTTCACTGTCTTTGTGTTTTGTTTTCGAAATTTATTTTGATAATGGGATTTATCGGATTTTCACTGCTGCGTTTCGGACGCTGTACATACGCTTGATTCTCTTACGGAGACATATATATCCATGGGTTTTAAGATTCTTCCTAGTCAGGTATATTCCTAGGCGTTGAATATGTGGTGTTGGGTCCATTTCGTTGAGCAAGGAGTAGGTCTTGTCTATTACATATTTGGCTTATGGAAAGTTATCTGTGCTAATTTCAGTCTCTGGTTTTATGCAGCTCCCCAAGGCACCTTTTCCCATAAGCAAGCACGAGTTGGTTTTCTAAATTTGAGACCCTGTTCTGTTTTGTAATTCAGTTCATGTGTAGTCAAGTTTACATTCCATTTATTAGTGATATCTTATGATGTTTCTTTTTCTGTGTGACGTAGTTCACGTAGAATCACCGTAACTGCATCCACTCACTATGCCGCTACGGGCCTGATGACACAGATTTCATTGCTGAGTGATATTGCATTGTACGTACGTGCCACAACTTCTTTATCCATTTTTTGCTTTCTGGGATATTTACCTGATACTGTAGACGAGCTTCTTGTGAACACAGCCGTCCCTAATATTGGGGTGGCTGTCTGTTTTTGATTTTAATTTCCGTAAGCTATAGGACCATAAGTGGAAGTGCCATAGGCTGAGTTGCTTTGTTTCTTATGTGTTTCAGGAAACACCATACACTTCTCCATGGTGGCTGCTGGCAATTTACATCCTGACAATCAGCATAACAAGGCTCCCTGTTCTCCATATCCTGTCCTACCTTTCTGGATTTTACACTTTTTTCAGATGGCCCTCTTGCCAGGGGGGCAGTGAGACTTCATTATAGTGCAGATTTCCTTTACAGGCTTGCTTGGTTGGCCAAAAAGGGCGTATGCGTTTTTACCTGAATATATTCAGGAAAAAACGCATACGCCCTTTTTGGCCAAGTGCATCATTGTCGACGTTCTGCCTCTTTTCCTATGCTTTCAGGGCAATTCCAGTCTACCCCCTGCAATCGTTTTCCTGAAATTCTGCCCCGCTTTCAATTCCCCTTCGCAGGCTTACTTCAGTGTACTTTTGGAAGATAGCTGTCATTTATAACTCTGCAGGTTTGTGAATTACAGTGCCCCTGAGCTCCTTTCTTCAACTCGCTTTCTTGTGAGCTGGGCACAAAACCGCATGATTGCTTCAGGCCCTAATCTGTTTCCAGCAGGGCACACTGAGCCTTTGTTCAATTCCTCTTCCTGGTGGGTAATGAGCGTTACATTTGCCCGTGCAGACACCTACAGCTAGTCTCTCATTGGTTCTCCCTATTCCTGTTCATCTTGCACAGAAATTGCAAGCTGTGCCAAAGAGGAGGTTAAAGGCACTGACTCTCCAAGCGGGGAGACTGTTAGTAAAGCATCTGGAATGGTGAACCCGAGTACGAGGATACGAAAACTGAGATGTATTTTAAATCATTTCCCAATCACACGGTGGATGATACTCTGGGTTTCCCATGCATGTTTTAGCTGGAGGAAGAATGCCTTGAACCTGTAGAGTTGGGACCCATGGAATGGGTATCATGCAGTATGACTTCAAAGGGTCTGCATTTGCTCACCGAAACTCACCAATGCTATCAGCCTGAAGTGTCCAGCCTTATGTCTCAACCAGCTCTGGGTGTAGATGTGGTCAATCGCGGTTGCATCACATGCCCTGAGTGAATTATTTAAGAATTGCTCTCTATTTCACTGTCTTTGTGTTTTGTTTTCGAAATTTATTTGATAATGGGATTTATCGGATTTTCACTGCTGCGTTTCGGGCGCTGTACACACGCTTGATTCTCTTACGGAGACATATATATCCATGGGTTTTAAGATTCTTCCTAGTCAGGTATATTCCTAGGCGTTGAATATGTGGTGTTGGGTCCATTTCGTTGAGCAAGGAGTAGGTCTTGTCTATTACATATTTGGCTTATGGAAAGTTATCTGTGCTAATTTCAGACTCTGGTTTTATGCAGCACCCCAAGGCACCTTTCCCCATAAGCAAGCACTAGTTGGTTTTCTAAATTTGAGACCCTGTTCTGTTTTGTAATTCAGTTC
Source organism: Phocoena phocoena (assembly GCF_963924675.1). Lineage (NCBI taxonomy): Eukaryota > Metazoa > Chordata > Mammalia > Artiodactyla > Phocoenidae > Phocoena > Phocoena phocoena. The sequence goes on along the minus strand of NW_027077370.1, from coordinate 615,695 downwards.
ATGTGTAGTCAAGTTTACATTCCGTGTATTAGTGATATCTTATGATGTTTCTTTTTCTGTGTGACGTAGTTCACGTAGAATCACCGTACCTGCATCCACTTACTATGCCGCTACGGGCCTGATGACACAGATATCATTGCTGAGTGATATTGCATTGCACGTACGTGCCACCACTTCTTTATCCATTTTTTGCTTTCTGGGATATTTACCTGATACTGTAGACGAGCTTCTTGTGAACACAGCCGTCCCAAATATTGGGGTGGCTGTCTGTTTTTGATTTTAATTTCCGTAAGCTATAGGACCATAAGTGGAAGTGCCATAGGCTGTGTTGCTTTGTTTCTTACATGTTTCAGGAAACACCATACACTTCTCCAGGGTGGCTGCTGGCAATTTACATACTGCCAATCAGCATAACAAGGCTCCCTGTTCTCCATATCCTGTCCAACCTTTCTGGATTTTATACTTTTTTCAGATGGCCCTTTTGCCCGGGGGGCAGTGAGACTACATTGTAGTGCAGATTTCCTTTACAGGCTTGCTTGGTTGGCCAAAAAGGGCGTATGCGTTTTTTCCTGAATATATTCAGGAAAAAACGCATACGCCCTTTTTGGCCAAGTGCATCATTGTCGACGTTCTGCCTCTTTTCCTATGCTTTCAGGGCAATTCCAGTCTACCCCCTGCAATCGTTTTCCTGAAATTCTGCCCCGCTTTCAAGTCCCCTACGCAGGCTTACTTCAATATATTTTTGGAGGATAGCTGTCATTTATAACTCTGCAGGTTTGTGAATTACAGTGCCCCTGAGCTCCTTTCTTCAACTCGCTTTCTTGTGAGCTGGGCAAAAAACCGCAGGATTGCTTCAGGCCCTAATCTGTTTCCGGCAGGGCATGCTGAGCCTTTGTTTAATTCCTCTTCCTGGTGGGAAATGAGCGTTACATTTGCCCGTGCAGACACCTATAGCTAGTCTCTCATTGGTTCTCCCTATTCCTGTTCATCTTGCACAGAAATTGCAAGCTGTGCCAAACAGGAGGTTAAAGGCACTGACTCTCCAAGCAGGGAGAGTGTTAGTAAAGCGTCTGGAATGGTGAACCCGAGGACCAGGATACGAAAACGGAGATGCATTTTAAATCTTTCCCAATCACACGGTGGACCATACTGTGGGTTTCCCATGCATGTTTTAGCTGGAGGAAGAATCCCTTGAACCTGAGGAGTTGGGACCCATGGAATGGGTACCATGCAGTATGACTTCAAAGGGTCTGCATTTGCTCACCGAAATTCACCAATGCTATCAGCCTGAAGTGTCCAGCCTTATGTCTAAACCAGCTCTGGGTGTAGATGTGGTCAATCCCGGTTGCATCACATGTCCTGAGTGAATTATTTAAGAATTGCTCTCTATTTCACTGTCTTTGTGTTTTGTTTTCGAAATTTATTTTGATAATGGGATTTATCGGATTTTCACTGCTGCGTTTCGGCCGCTGTACACACGCTTGATTCTCTTACGGAGACATATATATCCATGGGTTTTAAGATTCTTCCTAGTCAGGTATATTCCTAGGCATTGAATATGTGGTGTTGGGTCAATTTCGTTGAACAAGGAGTAGGTCTTTTCCATTACATATTTGGCTTATGGAAAGTTATCTGTGCTAATTTCAGTCTCTGGTTTTATGCAGCACCCCAAGGCACCTTTCCCCATAAGCAAGCACTAGTTGGTTTTCTAAATTTGAGACCCTGTTCTGTTTTGTAATTCAGTTCATGTGTAGTCAAGTTTACATTCCGTGTATTAGTGATATCTTATGATGTTTCTTATTCTGTGTGACGTAGTTCACGTAGAATCACCGTACCAGCATCCACTCACTATGCCCCTACGGGCCTGATGACACAGATTTCATTGCTGAGTGATACTTCATTGCACGTACGTGCCACAACTTCTTTATCCATTTTTTGCTTTCTGGGATATTCACCTGGTACTGTAGACGAGCTTCTTGGGAACACAGCCGTCCCAAACTTTGGGGTGGCTCTCTATTTTTGATTTTAATTTCCCTAAGGAATAGGACCGTAAGTGCAATTGCCATAGGCTGTGTTGCTTTATTTCTTACGTGTTTCAGGAAACACCATACACTTCTCCAGGGTGGCTGTTGGCAATTTACATCCTGCCAATCAGCATACCAAGGCTCCCTGTTCTCCATATCCTGTCCTACCTTTGTGGATTTTACACTTTTTTCAGATGGCCCTTTTGCCCGGTGGGGCAGTGAGACTTCATTGTAGTGCAGATTTCCTTTACAGGATTGCTTGCTTGGCCAAAAAGGGCGTATGCGTTTTTTCCTGAATATATATTTTTCCTGAATATATTCAGGAAAACACGCATACGCCCTTTTTGGCCAAGTGCATCATTGTCGACGTTGTGCCTCTTTTCCTATGCTTTCAGTGCAATTCCAGTCAACCCCATTCAATCGTTTTCCTGAAATTCTGCCCCGCTTTCAAGTCCCCTTCGCAGGCTTACTTCAATATATTTTTGGAGAATAGCTGTCAATTATAACTCTGCAGGTTTGTGAATTACAGTGCCCCTGAGCTCCTTTCTTCAACTCGCTTTCTTGTGAGCTGGGCACAAAACCCCAGGATTGCTTCAGGCCCTAATCTGTTTCCAGCAGGGCACACTGAGCCTTTGTTTAATTCCTCTTCCTGGTGGGCAATGAGTGTTACATTTGACCGTGCAGACACCTACAGCTAGTCTCTCATTGGTTCTCCCTATTCCTGTTCATCTTGCACAGAAATTGCAAACTGTGCCAAACAGGAGGTTAAAGGCACTGACTCTCCAAGTGGGGAGAGTGTTAGTAAAGCATCTGGAATGGTGAACCCGAGGACCAGGATACGAAAACTGAGATGCATTTTAAATCGTTTCCCAATCACACGGTGGACGATACTCTGGGTTTCCCATGCATGTTTTAGCTGGAGGAAGAATGCCTTGAACCTGGAGAGTTGGCACCCATGGAATGGGTAGCATGTAGTATGACTTCAAAGGGTCTGCATTTACTCACCGAAACTCACCAATGCTATCAGCCTGAAGTGTCCAGCCTTATGTCTCAACCAGCTCTGGGTGTAGATGTGGACAATCCCGGTTGCATCACATGCCCTGAGTGAATTATTTAAGAATTGCTCTCTATTTCACTGTCTTTGTGTTTTGTTTTCGAAATTTATTTTGATAATGGGATTTATCGGGTTTTCACTGCTGCGTTTCGGCCGCTGTACACACGCTTGATACTCTTACGGAGACATATATATCCATGGGTTTTAAGATTCTTCCTAGTCAGGTATATTCCTAGGCATTGAATATGTGGTGTTGGGTCCATTTCGTTGAGCAAGGAGTAGGTCTTGTCTATTACATATTTGGCTTATGGAATGTTATCTGTGCTAATTTCAGTTTGTGGTTTTATGCAGCACCCCAAGGCACCTTTCCCCATAAGCAAGCACTAGTTTGTTTTCTAAATTTGAGACCCTGTTCTGTTTTGTAATTCAGTTCATGTGTAGTCAAGTTTACATTCCGTTTATTAGTGATATCTTATGATGTTTCTTTTTCTGTGTGACGTAGTTCACGTAGAATCACCGTACCTGCATCCACTTACTATGCCGCTACGGGCCTGATGACACAGATATCATTGCTGAGTGATATTGCATTGCACGTACGTGCCACAACTTCTTTATCCATTTTTTGCTTTCTGGGATATTTACCTGATACTGTAGACGAGCTTCTTGTGAACACAGCCGTCCCAAATATTGGGGTGGCTGTCTGTTTTTGATTTTATTTTCCGTAAGCTATAGGACCATAAGTGGAAGTGCCATAGGCTGTGTTGCTTTGTTTCTTACATGTTTCAGGAAACACCATACACTTCTCCAGGGTGGCTGCTGGCAATTTACATCCTGCCAATCAGCACAACAAGGCTCCCTGTTCTCCATATCCTGTCCAAACTTTCTGGATTTTATACTTTTTTCAGATGGCCCTTTTGCCCGGGGGGCAGTGAGACTTCATTGTAGTGCAGATTTCCTTTACAGGCTTGCTTGGTTGGCCAAAAAGGGCGTATGCGTTTTTTCCTGAATATATTCAGGAAAAAACGCATACGCCCTTTTTGACCAAGTGCATCATTGTCGACGTTGTCCCTCTTTTCCTATGCTTTCAGGGCAATTCCAGTCTACCCCCTGCAATCGTTTTCCTGAAATTCTGCCCCGCTTTCAAGTCCCCTTCGCAGGCTTACTTCAATATATTTTTGGAGGATAGCTGTCATTTATAACTCTGCAGGTTTGTGAATTACAGTGCCCCTGAGCTCCTTTCTTCAACTCGCTTTCTTGTGAGCTGGGCACAAAACCGCAGGATTGCTTCAGGCCCTAATCTCTTTTCGGCAGGGCACGCTGAGCCTTTGTTTAATTCCTCTTTCTGGTGGGAAATGAGCGTTATATTTGCCCGTGCAGACACCTACAGCTAGTCTCTCATTGGTTCTCCCTATTCCTGTTCATCTTGCACAGAAATTGCAAGCTGTGCCAAACAGGAGGTTAAAGGCACTGACTCTCCAAGTGGGGAGAGTGTTAGTAAAGCATCTGGAATTGTGAACCCGAGGACCAGGATACGAAAACTGAGATGCATTTTAAATCGTTTCCCAATCACACGGTGGACGATACTCTGGGTTTCCCATGCATGTTTTAGCTGGAGGAAGAATCCCTTGATCCTGGAGAGTTTGGAGCCATGGAATGGGTACCATGCAGTATGACTTCAAAGGGTCTGCATTTGCTCACCGAAACTCACCAATGCTATCAGCCTGAACTGTCCAGCCTTATGTCTCAAACAGCTCTGGGTGTAGATGTGGTCAATACCGGTTGCATCACCTGCCCTGAGTGAATTATTTAAGAATTGCTCTCTATTTCACTGTCTTTGTGTTTTGTTTTCGAAATTTATTTTGATAATGGGATTTATCGGATTTTCACTGCTGCGTTTCGGCCGCTGTACACACGCTTGAATCTCTTACGGAGACATATATAACCATGGGTTTTAAGATTCTTCCTAGTCACGTATATTCCTAGGCGTTGAATATGTGGTGTTGGGTCCATTTCGTTGAGCAAGGAGTAGGTCTTGTCTATTACATATTTGGCTTATGGAAAGTTATCTGTGCTAATTTCAGTCTCTGGTTTTATGAAGCACCCCAACGCACCTTTCCCCATAAGCAAGCACTAGTTAGTTTTCTAAATTTGAGACCCTGTTCTGTTTTGTAATTCAGTTCATGTGTAGTCAAGTTTTCATTCCGTGTATTAGTGATATCTTACGATGTTTCTTTTTCTGTGTGACGTAGTTCACGTAGAATCACCGTACCTGCATCCACTCACTATGCCGCTACGGGCCTGATGACACAGATTTCATTGCTGAGTGATACTGCATTGCACGTACGTGCCACAACTTCTTAATCCATTTTTTGCTTTCTGGGGTATTTACCTGGTAGTGTAGACGAGATTCTTGGGAACACAGCCGTCCCAAACTTTGGGGTGGCTCTCTGTTTTTGATTTTAATTTCCCTAAGGAATAGGACCATAAGTGCAATTGCCATAGGCTGTGTTGCTTTATTTCTTACGTGTTTCCGGAAACACCATACACTTCTCCAGGGTGGCTGTTGGCAATTTACATCCTGCCAATCAGCATAACAAGGCTCCCTGTTCTCCATATCCTGTCCTACCTTTCTGGATTTTACACTTTTTTCAGATGGCCCTTTTGCCCGGGGGGCAGTGAGACTTCATTGTAGTGCAGATTTCCTTTACAGGCTTGCTTGGTTGGCCAAAAAGGGCGTATGCGTTTTTTCCTGAATATATTCAGGAAAAAACGCATACGCCCTTTTTGGACAAGTGCATCATTGTCGACGTTGTGCCTGTTTTCCTATACGTTCAGGGCAATTCCAGTGTACCCCTGCAATCGTTTTCCTGAAATTCTGCCTCGCTTTCAAGTCCCCTTCGCAGGCTTACTTCAATATACTTTTGGAAGATAGCTGTCATTTATAACTCTGCAGGTTTGTGAATTACAGTGCCCTTGAGCTCCTTTCTTCAACTCGCTTTCTTGTGAGCTGGGCACAAAACCGCAGGATTGCTTCAGGCCCTAATCTGTTTCCAGCAGGGCACACTGAGCCTTTGTTTAATTCCTCTTCCTGGTGGGCAATGAGCGTTACATTTGCCCGTGCAGACACCTACAGCTAGTCTCTCATTGGTTCTCCCTATTCCTGTACATCTTGCACAGAAATTGCAAGCTGTGCCAAATAGGAGGTTAAAGGCACTGACTCTCCAAGCGGGGAGAGTGTTAGTAAAGCATCTGGAATGGTGAACCCGAGGACCAGGATACGAAAACTGAGATGCATTTTAAATCGTTTCCCAATCACACGGTGGACGATACTCTGGGTTTCCCATGCATGTTTTACGTGGAGGAAGAATCCCTTGAACCTGGAGAGTTGGGACCCATGGAATGGGTACCATGCAGTATGACTTCAAAGGGTCTGCATTTGCTCACCAAAACTCACCAATGCTATCAGCCTGAAGTGTCCAGCCTTATGTCTCAACCAGCTCTGGGTGTAGATGTGGTCAATCCCGGTTGCATCACATGCCCTGAGTGAATTATTTAAGAATTGCTCTCTATTTCACTGTCTTTGTGTTTTGTTTTCGAAATTTATTTTGATAATGGGATTTATCGGATTTTCACTGCTGCGTTTCGGCCGCTGTACACACGCTTGATTCTCTTACGGAGACATATATATCCATGGGTTTTAAGATTCTTCCTAGTCAGGTATATTCCTAGGCATTGAATATGTGGTGTTGGGTCAATTTCGTTGAACAAGGAGTAGGTCTTTTCCATTACATATTTGGCTTATGGAAAGTTATCTGTGCTAATTTCAGTCTCTGGTTTTATGCAGCACCCCAAGGCACCTTTCCCCATAAGCAAGCACTAGTTGGTTTTCTAAATTTGAGACCCTGTTCTGTTTTGTAATTCAGTTCATGTGTAGTCAAGTTTACATTCCGTGTATTAGTGATATCTTATGATGTTTCTTATTCTGTGTGACGTAGTTCACGTAGAATCACCGTACCAGCATCCACTCACTATGCCCCTACGGGCCTGATGACACAGATTTCATTGCTGAGTGATACTTCATTGCACGTACGTGCCACAACTTCTTTATCCATTTTTTGCTTTCTGGGATATTCACCTGGTACTGTAGACGAGCTTCTTGGGAACACAGCCGTCCCAAACTTTGGGGTGGCTCTCTATTTTTGATTTTAATTTCCCTAAGGAATAGGACCGTAAGTGCAATTGCCATAGGCTGTGTTGCTTTATTTCTTACGTGTTTCAGGAAACACCATACACTTCTCCAGGGTGGCTGTTGGCAATTTACATCCTGCCAATCAGCATACCAAGGCTCCCTGTTCTCCATATCCTGTCCTACCTTTGTGGATTTTACACTTTTTTCAGATGGCCCTTTTGCCCGGTGGGGCAGTGAGACTTCATTGTAGTGCAGATTTCCTTTACAGGATTGCTTGCTTGGCCAAAAAGGGCGTATGCGTTTTTTCCTGAATATATATTTTTCCTGAATATATTCAGGAAAACACGCATACGCCCTTTTTGGCCAAGTGCATCATTGTCGACGTTGTGCCTCTTTTCCTATGCTTTCAGTGCAATTCCAGTCAACCCCATTCAATCGTTTTCCTGAAATTCTGCCCCGCTTTCAAGTCCCCTTCGCAGGCTTACTTCAATATATTTTTGGAGAATAGCTGTCAATTATAACTCTGCAGGTTTGTGAATTACAGTGCCCCTGAGCTCCTTTCTTCAACTCGCTTTCTTGTGAGCTGGGCACAAAACCGCAGGATTGCTTCAGGCCCTAATCTGTTTCCAGCAGGGCACACTGAGCCTTTGTTTAATTCCTCTTCCTGGTGGGCAATGAGTGTTACATTTGACCGTGCAGACACCTACAGCTAGTCTCTCATTGGTTCTCCCTATTCCTGTTCATCTTGCACAGAAATTGCAAACTGTGCCAAACAGGAGGTTAAAGGCACTGACTCTCCAAGTGGGGAGAGTGTTAGTAAAGCATCTGGAATGGTGAACCCGAGGACCAGGATACGAAAACTGAGATGCATTTTAAATCGTTTCCCAATCACACGGTGGACGATACTCTGGGTTTCCCATGCATGTTTTAGCTGGAGGAAGAATGCCTTGAACCTGGAGAGTTGGCACCCATGGAATGGGTAGCATGTAGTATGACTTCAAAGGGTCTGCATTTACTCACCGAAACTCACCAATGCTATCAGCCTGAAGTGTCCAGCCTTATGTCTCAACCAGCTCTGGGTGTAGATGTGGACAATCCCGGTTGCATCACATGCCCTGAGTGAATTATTTAAGAATTGCTCTCTATTTCACTGTCTTTGTGTTTTGTTTTCGAAATTTATTTTGATAATGGGATTTATCGGGTTTTCACTGCTGCGTTTCGGCCGCTGTACACACGCTTGATACTCTTACGGAGACATATATATCCATGGGTTTTAAGATTCTTCCTAGTCAGGTATATTCCTAGGCATTGAATATGTGGTGTTGGGTCCATTTCGTTGAGCAAGGAGTAGGTCTTGTCTATTACATATTTGGCTTATGGAATGTTATCTGTGCTAATTTCAGTTTGTGGTTTTATGCAGCACCCCAAGGCACCTTTCCCCATAAGCAAGCACTAGTTGGTTTTCTAAATTTGAGACCCTGTTCTGTTTTGTAATTCAGTTCATGTGTAGTCAAGTTTACATTCCGTTTATTAGTGATATCTTATGATGTTTCTTTTTCTGTGTGACGTAGTTCACGTAGAATCACCGTACCTGCATCCACTTACTATGCCGCTACGGGCCTGATGACACAGATATCATTGCTGAGTGATATTGCATTGCACGTACGTGCCACAACTTCTTTATCCATTTTTTGCTTTCTGGGATATTTACCTGATACTGTAGACGAGCTTCTTGTGAACACAGCCGTCCCAAATATTGGGGTGGCTGTCTGTTTTTGATTTTATTTTCCGTAAGCTATAGGACCATAAGTGGAAGTGCCATAGGCTGTGTTGCTTTGTTTCTTACATGTTTCAGGAAACACCATACACTTCTCCAGGGTGGCTGCTGGCAATTTACATCCTGCCAATCAGCACAACAAGGCTCCCTGTTCTCCATATCCTGTCCAAACTTTCTGGATTTTATACTTTTTTCAGATGGCCCTTTTGCCCGGGGGGCAGTGAGACTTCATTGTAGTGCAGATTTCCTTTACAGGCTTGCTTGGTTGGCCAAAAAGGGCGTATGCGTTTTTTCCTGAATATATTCAGGAAAAAACGCATACGCCCTTTTTGACCAAGTGCATCATTGTCGACGTTGTCCCTCTTTTCCTATGCTTTCAGGGCAATTCCAGTCTACCCCCTGCAATCGTTTTCCTGAAATTCTGCCCCGCTTTCAAGTCCCCTTCGCAGGCTTACTTCAATATATTTTTGGAGGATAGCTGTCATTTATAACTCTGCAGGTTTGTGAATTACAGTGCCCCTGAGCTCCTTTCTTCAACTCGCTTTCTTGTGAGCTGGGCACAAAACCGCAGGATTGCTTCAGGCCCTAATCTGTTTTCGGCAGGGCACGCTGAGCCTTTGTTTAATTCCTCTTTCTGGTGGGAAATGAGCGTTATATTTGCCCGTGCAGACACCTACAGCTAGTCTCTCATTGGTTCTCCCTATTCCTGTTCATCTTGCACAGAAATTGCAAGCTGTGCCAAACAGGAGGTTAAAGGCACTGACTCTCCAAGTGGGGAGAGTGTTAGTAAAGCATCTGGAATTGTGAACCCGAGGACCAGGATACGAAAACTGAGATGCATTTTAAATCGTTTCCCAATCACACGGTGGACGATACTCTGGGTTTCCCATGCATGTTTTAGCTGGAGGAAGAATCCCTTGATCCTGGAGAGTTTGGAGCCATGGAATGGGTACCATGCAGTATGACTTCAAAGGGTCTGCATTTGCTCACCGAAACTCACCAATGCTATCAGCCTGAACTGTCCAGCCTTATGTCTCAAACAGCTCTGGGTGTAGATGTGGTCAATACCGGTTGCATCACCTGCCCTGAGTGAATTATTTAAGAATTGCTCTCTATTTCACTGTCTTTGTGTTTTGTTTTCGAAATTTATTTTGATAATGGGATTTATCGGATTTTCACTGCTGCGTTTCGGCCGCTGTACACACGCTTGAATCTCTTACGGAGACATATATAACCATGGGTTTTAAGATTCTTCCTAGTCACGTATATTCCTAGGCGTTGAATATGTGGTGTTGGGTCCATTTCGTTGAGCAAGGAGTAGGTCTTGTCTATTACATATTTGGCTTATGGAAAGTTATCTGTGCTAATTTCAGTCTCTGGTTTTATGCAGCACCCCAAGGCACCTTTTCCCATAAGCAAGCACTAGTTGGTTTTCTAAATTTGAGACCCTGTTCTGTTTTGTAATTCAGTTCATGTGTAGTCAAGTTTACATTCCGTGTATTAATGATATCTTATGATGTTTCTTTTTCTGTGTGACGTAGTTCACGTAGAATCACCGTACCTGCATCCACTCACTATGCTGCTATGGGCCTGAAGACACAGATTTCATTTCTGAGTGATATTGCATTGTACGTACATGCCACAACTTCTTTATCCATATTTTGCTTTCTGGGATATTTACCTGATACTGTAGACGAGCTTCTTGTGAACACAGCCGTCCCAAATATTGGGGTGGCTGTCTGTTTTTGATTTCAATTTCCGTAAGCTATAGGACCATAAGTGGAAGTGCCATAGGCTGTGTTGCTTTGTTTCTTACGTGTTGCAGGAAACACCATACACTTCTCCAGGGTGGCTGCTGGCAATTTACATCCTGCCAATCAGCATAACAAGGCTCCCTGTTCTCCATATCCTGTCCTACCTTTCTGGATTTTACACTTTTTTCAGATGGCCCTTTTGCCCAGGGGGCAGTGAGACTTCATTGTAGTGCAGATTTCCTTTACAGGCTTGCTTGGTTGGCCAAAAAGGGCGTATGCGTTTTTTCCTGAATATATTCAGGAAAAAACGCATACGCCCTTTTTGGCCAAGTGCATCATTGTCGACGTTGTCCCTCTTTTCCTATGCTTTCAGGGCAATTCCAGTCTACCCCCTGCAATCGTTTTCCTGAAATTCTGACCAGCTTTCAAGTCCCCTTCGCAGGCTTACTTCAATATATTTTTGGAGGAGAGCTGTCATTTATAACTCTGCAGGTTTGTGAATTACAGTGACCCTGAGCCCCTTTCTTCAACTCGCTTTCTTGTGAGCTGGGCACAAAACCGCAGGATTGCTTCAGGCCCTAATCTTTTTTCAGCAGGGCACGCTGAGCCTTTGTTTAATTCCTCTTCCTGGTGGGAAATGAGCGTTACATTTGCCCGTGCAGACACCTATAGCTAGTCTCTCATTGGTTCTCCCTATTCCTGTTCATCTTGCACAGAAATTGCAAGCTGTGCCAAACAGGAGGTTAAAGGCACTGACTCTCCAAGCGGGGAGAGTTTTAGTGAAGCATCTGGAATGGTGAACCCGAGGACCAGGATACGAAAACTGAGATGCATTTTAAATCGTTTCCCAATCACACGGTGGACCATACTGTGGGTTTCCCATGCATGTTTTAGATGGAGGAAGAATCCCTTGAACCTGAAGAGTTGGGACCCATGGAATAGGTACCATGCAGTATGACTTCAAAGGGTCTGCATTTGCTCACCGAAACTCACCAATGCTATCAGCCTGAAGTGTCCAGCCTTATGTCTCAACCAGCTCTGGGTGTAGATGTGGTCAATCCCGGTTGCATCACATGCCCTGAGTGAATTATTTAAGAATTGCTCTCTATTTCACTGTCTTTGTGTTTTGTTTTCGAAATTTATTTTGATAATGGGATTTATCGGATTTTCACTGCTGCGTTTCGGCCGCTGTACACACGCTTGATTCTCTTACGGAGACATATATATCCATGGGTTTTAAGATTCTTCCTAGTCAGGTATATTCCTAGGCGTTGAATATGTGGTGTTGGGTCCATTTCGTTGAGCAAGGAGTAGGTCTTGTCTATTACATATTTGGCTTATGGAAAGTTATCTGTGCTAATTTCAGTCTCTGGTTTTATGAAGCACCCCAACGCACCTTTCCCCATAAGCAAGCACTAGTTAGTTTTCTAAATTTGAGACCCTGTTCTGTTTTGTAATTCAGTTCATGTGTAGTCAAGTTTTCATTCCGTGTATTAGTGATATCTTACGATGTTTCTTTTTCTGTGTGACGTAGTTCACGTAGAATCACCGTACCTGCATCCACTCACTATGCCGCTACGGGCCTGATGACACAGATTTCATTGCTGAGTGATACTGCATTGCACGTACGTGCCACAACTTCTTTATCCATTTTTTGCTTTCTGGGGTATTTACCTGGTACTGTAGACGAGATTCTTGGGAACACAGCCGTCCCAAACTTTGGGGTGGCTCTCTGTTTTTGATTTTAATTTCCCTAAGGAATAGGACCATAAGTGCAATTGCCATAGGCTGTGTTGCTTTATTTCTTACGTGTTTCCGGAAACACCATACACTTCTCCAGGGTGGCTGTTGGCAATTTACATCCTGCCAATCAGCATAACAAGGCTCCCTGTTCTCCATATCCTGTCCTACCTTTCTGGATTTTACACTTTTTTCAGATGGCCCTTTTGCCCGGGGGGCAGTGAGACTTCATTGTAGTGCAGATTTCCTTTACAGGCTTGCTTGGTTGGCCAAAAAGGGCGTATGCGTTTTTTCCTGAATATATTCAGGAAAAAACGCATACGCCCTTTTTGGACAAGTGCATCATTGTCGACGTTGTGCCTGTTTTCCTATACTTTCAGGGCAATTCCAGTGTACCCCTGCAATCGTTTTCCTGAAATTCTGCCTCGCTTTCAAGTCCCCTTCGCAGGCTTACTTCAATATACTTTTGGAAGATAGCTGTCATTTATAACTCTGCAGGTTTGTGAATTACAGTGCCCTTGAGCTCCTTTCTTCAACTCGCTTTCTTGTGAGCTGGGCACAAAACCGCAGGATTGCTTCAGGCCCTAATCTGTTTCCAGCAGGGCACACTGAGCCTTTGTTTAATTCCTCTTCCTGGTGGGCAATGAGCGTTACATTTGCCCGTGCAGACACCTACAGCTAGTCTCTCATTGGTTCTCCCTATTCCTGTACATCTTGCACAGAAATTGCAAGCTGTGCCAAATAGGAGGTTAAAGGCACTGACTCTCCAAGCGGGGAGAGTGTTAGTAAAGCATCTGGCATGGTGAACCCGAGGACCAGGATACGAAAACTGAGATGCATTTTAAATCGTTTCCCAATCACACGGTGGACGATACTCTGGGTTTCCCATGCATGTTTTACGTGGAGGAAGAATCCCTTGAACCTGGAGAGTTGGGACCCATGGAATGGGTACCATGCAGTATGACTTCAAAGGGTCTGCATTTGCTCACCAAAACTCACCAATGCTATCAGCCTGAAGTGTCCAGCCTTATGTCTCAACCAGCTCTGGGTGTAGATGTGGTCAATCCCGGTTGCATCACATGCCCTGAGTGAATTATTTAAGAATTGCTCTCTATTTCACTGTCTTTGTGTTTTGTTTTCGAAATTTATTTTGATAATGGGATTTATCGGATTTTCACTGCTGCGTTTCGGCCGCTGTACACACGCTTGATTCTCTTACGGAGACATATATATCCATGGGTTTTAAGATTCTTCCTAGTCAGGTATATTCCTAGGCGTTGAATATGTGGTGTTGGGTCCATTTCGTTGAGCAAGGAGTAGGTCTTGTCTATTACATATTTGGCTTATGGAAAGTTATCTGTGCTAATTTCAGTCTCTGGTTTTATGCAGCTCCCCAAGGCACCTTTTCCCATAAGCAAGCACGAGTTGGTTTTCTAAATTTGAGACCCTGTTCTGTTTTGTAATTCAGTTCATGTGTAGTCAAGTTTACATTCCATTTATTAGTGATATCTTATGATGTTTCTTTTTCTGTGTGACGTAGTTCACGTAGAATCACCGTAACTGCATCCACTCACTATGCCGCTACGGGCCTGATGACACAGATTTCATTGCTGAGTGATATTGCATTGTACGTACGTGCCACAACTTCTTTATCCATTTTTTGCTTTCTGGGATATTTACCTGATACTGTAGACGAGCTTCTTGTGAACACAGCCGTCCCTAATATTGGGGTGGCTGTCTGTTTTTGATTTTAATTTCCGTAAGCTATAGGACCATAAGTGGAAGTGCCATAGGCTGAGTTGCTTTGTTTCTTATGTGTTTCAGGAAACACCATACACTTCTCCATGGTGGCTGCTGGCAATTTACATCCTGACAATCAGCATAACAAGGCTCCCTGTTCTCCATATCCTGTCCTACCTTTCTGGATTTTACACTTTTTTCAGATGGCCCTCTTGCCAGGGGGGCAGTGAGACTTCATTATAGTGCAGATTTCCTTTACAGGCTTGCTTGGTTGGCCAAAAAGGGCGTATGCGTTTTTACCTGAATATATTCAGGAAAAAACGCATACGCCCTTTTTGGCCAAGTGCATCATTGTCGACGTTCTGCCTCTTTTCCTATGCTTTCAGGGCAATTCCAGTCTACCCCCTGCAATCGTTTTCCTGAAATTCTGCCCCGCTTTCAATTCCCCTTCGCAGGCTTACTTCAGTGTACTTTTGGAAGATAGCTGTCATTTATAACTCTGCAGGTTTGTGAATTACAGGGCCCCTGAGCTCCTTTCTTCAACTCGCTTTCTTGTGAGCTGGGCACAAAACCGCATGATTGCTTCAGGCCCTAATCTGTTTCCAGCAGGGCACACTGAGCCTTTGTTGAATTCCTCTTCCTGGTGGGTAATGAGCGTTACATTTGCCCGTGCAGACACCTACAGCTAGTCTCTCATTGGTTCTCCCTATTCCTGTTCATCTTGCATAGAAATTGCAAGCTGTGCCAAAGAGGAGGTTAAAGGCACTGACTCTCCAAGCGGGGAGACTGTTAGTAAAGCATCTGGAATGGTGAACCCGAGGATCAGGATACGAAAACTGAGATGCATTTTAAATCGTTTCCCAGTCACACGGTGGACGATACTCTGGGTTTCCCATGCATGTTTTAGCTGGATGAAGAATGCCTTGAACCTGGAGAGTTGGGACCCATGGAATGGGTATCATGCAGTATGACTTCAAAGGGTCTGCATTTGCTCACCGAAACTCACCAATGCTATCAGCCTGAAGTGTCCAGCCTTATGTCTCAACCAGCTCTGGGTGTAGATGTGGTCAATCCCGGTTGCATCACATGCCCTGAGTGAATTATTTAAGAATTGCTCTCTATTTCACTGTCTTTGTGTTTTGTTTTCGAAATTTATTTTGATAATGGGATTTATCGGATTTTCACTGCTGCGTTTGGGCCGCTGTACACACGCTTGATTCTCTTAAGGAGACATATATATCCATGGGTTTTAAGATTCTTCCTAGTCAGGTATATTCCTAGGCGTTGAATATGAGGTGTTGAGTCCATTTCGTTGAGCAAGGAGTAGGTCTTGTCTATTAAATATTTGGCTTATGGAATGTTATCTGTGCTAATTTCAGTCTCTGGTTTTATGCAGCACCCAAAGGCACCTTTCCCC